>NC_091124.1:54757500-54970000 GCF_040183065.1 Periplaneta americana | reverse complement strand
ATATCACTCTATGATAATGGTTTGAGTAGTGGTTTAAGCGATATCGGTTTTCTTCTGAATGATATCGCTCCTCACGTCACACATAGGGGGTGAAACTACTATAGTTACTTCCATCAGGTCGCAAGAAGTTGCAGGGAATTGAAACATGTTGACTAAGATATATAGGCGGAGCTAATTTGCTGCGTACTTCGTCAAAGTTGGTATAATCTCATTACGGTTCACCAGACGGGATGAAGTGGGAGCTCGACATGTTGGAGAAGGTTTAATTACGTCATTCTTATCTTAAGATGCTTGGCTATTCATGCCATGGTCAATGGTGTGTGAGACGTCGAGAGACTGATTGCCGTGATGTTTTATTTTAATCGCTATACTTACTGCAATTAATAGCTGCTTTTAGTTCCAATCACTTCTGCTCGTCCACTAAGGGGACAGTATGGACAACGTAATTAAAATAATGCATCCCTTCTCTTCAGTCCTCATCTCTTCCAGTATTTATTCATTATTCCACACACAAAGCAACTATGAAAATGAGTCTGCCTAGTAAACTGTTCTCTAGTGAATACTGTTGTCGACAGCGGCAGTGAAACGAAATAAAAGACAATAGTTATTGTCTGTGTTTCACGTTGAAATGCCAAACTTATAAAGGGGACTGCTATATTGAAGGCCAGCACGCCAAGCTGAGCGTGGCTTAGATTTTAACTTAAAAGGTAAAATAAACTACAATTACGGTAGTGTGAGAAGTGATACATCAGGTTTGTCTTCGTTAATGCCAAGTACTATTGGAAGGACGGAATATTTTACTGTGTGTCACAACTCCTTCGTCTTCAATTGCCCACAGCAAACCATTACTTATAAAAAAGGAAATCATAACTATAACTGGACTAGTAGAGTCTGTATAATAACCTTGTAACGTACAATATAATATACTGTACACGTTAAATTCTAATGGAATTACAAGTTGTTCACACCTTACAGTTCAGTAAGAAAGATACTTTGACATTCTGGAATGTACACTATCAAAGACAATGAAAAATTCTACAATAATAGTTGCCTCGACGAATTTTTATCTTAAAAAAGATGCCTTAGAACAGTGATGTTAAAGCAAGCGCATTTTCCTGACCTTGACGCCATGCGCGGGCATCAAGCGCTAAGTATGGAAAGAGAAAGGGTTTTGTATATGAATAAGCAGCCTGTTGGATTAAGAAAACAGTGGTACACAAACTTCAAACGGAACGTGAAATTTTATGTCGTTATTTTTATATGGCTTCTTTCTGTTTGATATTATCTATATTGTCTGTAAAACAAAAGTACTAATATCAATTTCTCAATATTGCAGTTGTGTTTTAAATGTTAATAACATAATAAAGATTTAAGAAGGAATATTCACGTAAATTCCATAGTAGTACAACTGTACTGTACTAAATGGATGAAACACATCAATCATAAAGAAAGTGATATCCCAAAAAAGGAGACTGAGTATGATATGATGAGTTGGAATTGATATTGATAGTACCTTTAACCTTATAAAAGGAATCAATAAACTAATCAAAACAATATTACAGTACAAAGCAAAGTTACCTAGGTGCTGTATATGTTTTAAGTGTAACTAATATTCCATAACAAAACTCTTATCGCATTATGCTTTTAAGGTGATATTGGTGAGCATCTTCCTATCATCCGAATATTAAATTATTTTCTCGAAATATGCTGAAGCTATAGAGCTGACATTTTTACAACACATAGACACGTATCTTTAGCTTATGATGTAACAGTAGTTTCTTTGTTAATTAATTTCCTTACAAACAATTTCCATGCGATTATTTTCAAAAATTTCAATGCACTATCTTCAGTAATACGTATTTAAGGTTTATTATATTTACGAAAACATTCTGTAAGGCTACTAAATAAATAGGCCTATATCTCAAAATTTCACTTTTCTATTAAAAAAGTTGAGGAAATATTTCTTTTGAATAAAAAAATCAAACTTGTGAAAAATGAGCATTAAAATTAAAACTTGCATTCTTATAATGCAGTTATATTTCTCAGACAAATCTAAAATTAACATGGATACAGTTTTAATAAGTTCTCTTCCCTTTATCTATTGAATCAGTGCTTGTCATCCCTGTATATAGCTCGACCAAGCGGCATATACTACCTCTTTCGTCTGTCTCTTTCCTTTCCGCTGTAAAGCGCTCAGGCTTTTCTGAACTTTAAGGTGCGCGCTTGCTCCTATGGGCATTAATTGACATGACTGCCTTAGAACGATTCATCTCTAACTTACTGACTTATAAAGCAATTTACAATATTAATGATTTTTTATTCTTCAGCAATATTGTGTTGTAACCTTCTGTAATTGTTTTTTTCGTCTTTCAGTTATCGTTGGCTATGTCTTTTATGACTCTACGGCAGTTCTTCACAGAGTCCACTGCACTGCGCAATGCACTTTGCACGTACATTAACAAGACAGTACTGAGGAGGTTTCAGTGCAAACTGTATACGTGTCGGCAAAATAAATAATTAAATTATGCAGTTCTGTCTCCACTCTACCAATTTTCTATCATCACCTCATTGTAATTACCGTAGAAGAGGGTAAAGTCGATCAAAAGTTTACAATTTTTTAATGATATTGAGGTTATGCAATGGAGCGAAGTTCCGCAGCAAATTGCATTTTGTCGTCGTGTCCTTCACTTATGAAGACACATTACAAGAATTGAATTAAAATCTATGAAAATCTGTTTTTTTTATTTGCCTTTTGATCGAAGTTACCTGCTTAAATAGGGTAAAGTCGATCACCATTGAATTTTTAGTTTAAGATCGATTTTAAAATATTGCGGAGTAAAGTCGATCACTGTTTATGTTTTTAAAAAACAAATTAAGTGTATTACATATATTTTATTTGTTATAATGGTTGTAAAAACAATAATAATCTTCAATATATGCCTATAACATTATATAGTGTATATTTTATTACTGTGATCATACTATTCGATACAATTAGGCTTATAGGTCTCAATTGTACAATCGTGACTATGATTGCCAACTTATAAAACATAAAAAAAATTTTAATACTTCATATACCAACAAACAAAGCTTTAAGAATTCAAAATTTCCATTGAAATACCACCCATCAATTATAATCTAAAATGCAATTCAACATTGCTTAGGTTTATATTAGATGTTATTTAAATTTCCTCTCCTCATGCCACTTTAGAAACTACGTTGTTCCCATAGTCAGGTACAGAAGGGTGTACAAAATATATTCTTTTGGCAGTGCTTCTCTTACGCAAGAAATTCACCATAATTTCGTTTTCCTCTTTCCCCACTATCCCATCAATATAAGCTATACTATGACACTTTTCTGTTTATAAGAGTCTTAGTTGTAGGTAATTCGTTGAACAATTTATTCTTCCTGTTGGTCCTATCTGTTTCCAGTAGGTCGATGGCATGATCGACTTAACCCTACAAAGGTACAAGTTTTCTTAAAATAATAAGTTTCAATACTAACATTTACGAACTGCAAAACTATTATTTCAGGATACAATCTCAACGAAAAGTACTTACGTATACTTCCTGTCTCCTTTCACTGCTGACTATGATTTAGAGTTTGTAAGACTTTGTTTTCATTTAAGAGAAAAAGTTGAAAATAACAATTTTCACTTCAACGGTAATTACAGAGTGTTCCCATTTTTGGCATTCGCAGGGTTTTTGTTGTCCCTCTCGCTTACATTTACAATGTCAGGTAATGAAGTCAGCGTAACAAAATTTTAACAAGTAACTGAGAAAATATATAATTTTCAATAAAAATTGCATATGATCGATTTTACACCCACTGATTGACTTTACCCTCTTTTACGGAACTCGTTCGGAATATTCAAACATAGGCTACGTGTCCCTACTACGACATATTTGCATTGTGAGAGATTCATATTTGTCAGTGATTTGAGCTGAATTTGTGCATAAAGAGAAAAGAGTTTATAGATATTTCAAACAACAACAACGATTTGTTTTAAATTGAGAGTTTTAATAAATATTTCTGAAAATATGAATTGCAAATACTTTAAGAAGGAACTTTCAACACGTTTATAAACAAGCTTTTTCTGTGAAACGAATTTTAATATTCTCTGTTGTAAAGCGTTTCCGTACCTCCTCCAGGATATTATTTTTGTTTAAGGATGTCTGACTGTGAGGCATTATTTACGCTTTATATTCATAAAGCCTTATTACAGTTCAGATAAACTTTGTTGTTAACATTTAATTAAAAGTTATCTTTTAATTTCAGTGAAGGGTTTCAGGGCAGTATTTATGTCTCTGAAACTAGTGATACAGAGAAACCTCTCTCGCATATTGCCAGCTAAAGATGTTTGTTTAGAAATAACGCGCCTTTTCGCAGCTCAACCGATGACAACTAAACCGTAGAACTAGCAATCTCGAGTTCAATTCCTGTGTACGAAACTTTAAATCCTTTCTTTTCAGTCGGAATTGGTTTGTATGTCCCTTTCATTGAGTTTTATATCCTGTAACATAGTGGTGTTTGCCGCTTTACGAAGTTCCGATGAAGTTAAGGAAGAATTAAATGCTAATAGCGTGTGGTAAAATAGCAGAGATAATATCGAAATTGCAGCCAAGCACAGCATAGGTTATTATGAAACTAAGAAAAAGAAACCGTGGTTTGATGAAGATGGTTGCACGGTAGTAGAAGGAAGGAAACAGGCAAAATTGAAATTCTCACAGAATACAGTTGAGGCGAATAAAGATATTTATTTCAATTAAAGACGAGCAGCAAGTCGTACAGTTAGGAATAAAAAGAGAGATTACTTGAAAGAAAAACTCAATGAGGTAGAAACAAATAGTAAGAATAAAAACATTACAGATTTACATAAGGGCATAAAGGAACTTAAGAATGGATATCAGGCAAGTGTAAATGTGGTCAAGAATGAGAATGGTGACTCGCTTGCAGATTCTCATTCAATCCTGAAGAGATGGAAAAACTACTTTGGGCAACTACTAAATGTACATAACTCAAAAAAAAAAATGATCGGGACGAAATTCAAATACAAACTGCTGTGCCAGTTACACCCGAAGTCGAAATTGCGATAGAAAAGTAGAAAAACTACAAGTCTCCAGGTATCGATAAAATTCCACAGAATTAATAGAAGAGAGTGGAAGCGCATTATCTAGCGAATTTCATAAACTTGTACTTACTATTTGGGAAACGGAAATTTTACCAGAACCGTGGAAGGAGTCCATAATTGTACCTATCTTTAAAACGGGGGACAAGACTAACTGTAGTAACTTTCGAGGAATATCACTTTTGTTGAGTCGTACAAAATTTTATTCAATATTCTTTTGAGAAGGTTAACACCATACGTAGATGAAATTATTGGGGATCATCAGTGCGGTTTTAGGCGAAATAGATCGACTACTGATCAGATTTGTTTGTATTCGACAGATATTGGAGAAAAAATGGGAGTATAAGGATACAGTACATCAATTTCCCATGGATTTCAAAAAGGCATATGGCTCGGTTAAGAAAAAAGTTTCATAGGCTATAATATTCTTATTGAATTTGGTATTCCCAAGAAACCAGTTCGATTAATTAAAATGTGTCCCAGTGAAACGTACAGCAGAGTCTGTATTGGCTAGTTGCTGTCAGATGTTTTTCGAATTCACTGCGGGCTAAAGCAAGGAGATGCACTATCACCTTTACTTTTCAACTTTGCTCTAGAATATGCCATTAGGAAAGTCCACAAACGATTAGGGAAAACACAGGAATTTTACTTGAAGCAAGTAAAGAGATAGGTTTGGAAGTAAATCCCGAAATGATTGACTCTTGACCAGAATATTGTACGGAATTTAAATATAAAAAGCAGTATATCCTTTCAAGAGGTGGAGAAATATAATTTCTTAAATCACAAGAGTTCATTTCTCATTTCAAGGACCTGCTGCAAACGTTTGACGTTCATTTTTATATATAACATTCTCTATATTATGTAATATTTATGTATCCAATGTCCACCTACTTCACTTTAAGTCAGCCGCGGCGAAAATGCGACTCACGAGCACATTGTGGCTCGCAGTGCTTTTCTCTCGCTTCCTACCTACAACCCCTACCCTCTTACTCACTGGAGTCAAACTCAGTTCTATTTCTATTTGTCTCGGACCTGCGTGTGGCGTATCGTCGCAATCTCTCTCTCGAAACCATGTACCTCTATAAAAAACGAAAGTTTCAAGTAAGATGGGAGAATGCATTCTTTTGCTTACAATATGATGAAAATATTAAATATATGATTTGTTCACAAATATTACTAGAAAAACGGTTGTATAACATAAAACGGCATTATAAGTTACTACATGTTACTGATTAAACATTAAAAGGTTAAGTATTATTATTATTATTATTATTATTATTATTATTATTATTATCTCTGTACGTCGATTCTTTTACAGCATATGTACGAATAATGCGGTTAGATTTTCAATTTAAACTCACAGATTTACAATTTGACGTTAAATGAAAGCTAGATGTATGGACTTGACAGATATTGAACTTTTCAAATCTTTGGAAAAAAATAAATATTTGAAGCTTCGTTCTTTCGCTTGCTCTGTTAAAGCCATGTTCGCTGTAACTTACGTTTGTGAAAAATTATTTTCAACAATGAAAATAGTGAAAATCAAATTTAGATCACGACTGACAGACAAATATCTTCGTGATCAACTACGACTGGCAGTAAGTGACATAATTCCTGATTTTGAAACTTTGTCGCAGAGACGTTCTGTAGACAGTTAATTTTAGGTTGTGATAATGTGTCCTATGTTTTCTTGTTCATCTCTTCCTTCGTTACACGTCCTAAACATTAACATCCCCTTCGGTTGTCCGCCTCCCCCCATAGGTGCTATACACGTTGCAGCTTACACAGTGGCTCGGCGGCACCACGGCCTTTTCGCCACGACTGCTTTAAGTGATTCGGGTTCCGCATATTGTTGATAGATAGCAGGATTGTGACATTTTTTTCTAGTTGCACACCACTTCAATGGGACACGCTGTGCATGATGTGTATCTGTGGAGAGTTATGTCGTATACTAGGTCAGTGTATGTGTAAGCGTTCGTGAAAGTGTAGTGAATTGAATGAGTTATGATGATGAAGATGAGAAAGGAAGGAGTGGAAACCAGGCACGTAGCCTAGTTCTGTCGAATAGCACGAAACTTAACGTCTCCGTCCGACGGACGAATCATTATCAACAGTGACATATGCCTTCTCCTCATATGCAATGCGGAGTGATTTGGGATTTAACCCAGGCATATTGATGCACAATCTAGTGCTATATCAGGTAATATTACGTTAGCAGTTGTAATCCTTAAAGCTGAACATGAATGATTGTGTGTCAGTCGACTCATTAAGCCTTGGTTTTTCTGAACCGACGCATGCGACGTGCGAGGTGCGAGGCCCGTATTGCACAAATCCGGACTACACGAGAGATAGTGTGTGGTTTCTACAGGGACATTATTTTATTTTTACTCCAATTTTTATTGTACCTGAGTTTTTTAATGTACTTCACTCCCATCCCTTCTACTAATGAAGTTCACCTGTCCTCCACACAGATCGAAGACCGCATATACAGTCATAGTAGCCACAGTACGTTCCAAAAATATATTCGCGTTTTCCAGTGACGAAAGAACTTTCAATATTGAATCATTTTCGCACAGGTACTGTCATCCATTTGCCTACGTGGTATCTCGATTTCCCCCACCAGCTTTTATTCGCCAGATAGTGGCTGGGCTGTCTTAGCTCTTTTCTGAGAACATTAATTTCTATTAGGAATTGGACGTCTACGTAATATTATACAAATGTTTAAAATAACTTAAATAAAAGGGCTTCTTTAAGTAATTAACTTTCACGTGATTTCCCTCCTTTCTACGACCCTACGACATAACCACTTGGACGGGCAGCAGATAGTATGTCTGAGTAATTTTATCTTTTCGGATCGGGCAGAAATGAAGATTAAATTTACAGTACGTAAGGTACTCTTTTATAGAGTAGGTACAGAATTATTTCAACATGAGTTACTAGTACGAAGAACGAAACTGGTGATTGGAATTAAGTACAATAGTCTATAGTGCGATAATATGCACAAAAGAACTGAAGCCTATATATAAAAATTAACGGCCACCATTTAAAAAAAATGTGTTTAAATATACATATTATGATTATTTTTTAATTTAACTTCATTCTTTATATTGTACGCTAATGTGCTGTAGACAGTACAATACATACTGCATAATGAATACGTCCACATGGACAGCTCAATTGGTGAGTAAAAACACTCATTTTTAATACTGTACTGTATTTTGATTAAACAAAAACCTAATGAAAATGATTAAACTCAAAAGCGCAATATTTCCTAGTTTACGTAAATGGATGAACTACTTTCCTTCCCTCCTATACCTATTAAAGTGATTTGTTTGTATATTACGCCAGTATCATCGAACTCCAGTCGTGGAAGGGGAAGCAAACGGCGTCGATCCAGAGGTATAGGCAAGTTAATATTAAAAATGTTAGTAAAAATAAAACGATGTCCCTGTATAACTGCGAGGTGCGTAGACCTAGCACCTCGCAGCTATAAAAACCACTCACTATCTTTCGTGTAGTCCGAATTTGTGCGATACGGGTCTCGCACATTGCAACTCGCATGCGTCGGTTGAGAAAAACCAATTTGTTAATTTTAGTGGAAGAAAAAACTGTTTACATCTATACGTACTGCCGAACATTGATATTATTTCCGAGACAGAATAAAAGCAAAAATTCAAGTAATTGAGGATATTGTGAGGATGACTTTAATGCTCTTTACTCTTTAACATGAGGTCGAGTGATGCACTTTATTAAATCTGTACTCCCCTATGACGTCTAGCATAAGACGGTAAGAAAGGGGTAGCAAGAGAAATAAGAGATAGGGTTTGAATGCGTGCTGTTGCTGAATCTAAATTGAACAGCAGATGATAGAACGGGATGACATCGCTGCTGTAAGCTGTGGACTTGGGCGCCTTATAACCGGTTATTGTTCCACTCCGAAACCGGTTAAGGCGACGTTTGCGAATCAGACGGTGACAGTTGGGCCATCGTGACACAGCCCAAAGAGAACCAGTTCTCACACGAGTATCTGACAAACGCCAGGGCCCGGAGCCCGAAGTCCTGCTTTGTTCACCACGAACTTAAACTTGAACAGGTTGGAGATCGAATCCGGACCGTCGCACTAAGGGTGAGCTTTAAACGTATTCTCTTTATAGCTTGGATCTGAAGCTAAATCTGTTGTATTTGTATCAAGAAGTAACACAAATTAGGCCACAGAGCTTAAAACAACGTTAAAATTATTTCTATGGAGTTATTGAAACTTTATAGGTATCCAAAAAATGAGTAGTGTAAATTTATTTGAAAAAGAGAACGCTTGAATGAGAGCACATTGACATGTTGATCCTGCATGAATTGAATAGTTTGAAAAGGAGAAACAAAGTGAACAATAAAATTACTGTTCATATTGTTCTTACTGTTTTGATATGAATGTGCCCCGAAGCACGACATAGATATAGCATGTTCATGATTTTTGTTCAATTGGCTTCGTTATTAATTCAGGAATATTATTGTATCCAGTGTGAAATTCGTGTGTTCTCTTGTTTTTTTAATTTATGTATGGACTGTTACGTGACAAAAATTCTATTCTATTCGCTTCACATATTTGTTAAAAGTAATGTCATGTGTCGGTTTATATCACACATTTCATAACTAGAATACAGATTCTGCTGTGTCCCGCTGTTTATTATTATTATTATTATTATTATTATTATTATTATTATTATTATTATTATTATTATTATTACAAAATTCAATCGCTGACATTCTGCGCATTGTTCTTTCTACAAGGAAATTAGTTTGTTTATCTCGCGATAGACAACACTGTACAACAAATTTTTAATTTTATCTTGCTCCGAAATAAAATAGGTGAATGTTACTACCTAATATGTGTGAGCTAAATCTGAATTTAAAATCTAAATTGCCCCATCACGTACCATTTTCCGGGGAAAATGAATTGAATTATTTATGACAAAACTTATTTATTTCTAATTTTTCACTGTTACTGTTAAAATTACAACACACTAGGGGTTCAAAATTCCTCATAATACTTGAAAAAATGTGTACTGGATACAAAAATGATATTACATAGTATAAAACACAACAACAATAAACATATTTCATGTATATAATGAGAAAGATCTCGGAATTTGAACTTACATTTAAAATAATTTTCTGGATGAATTCTATTTATAACTAGACCCGAGACTGTATTTTGCAAGGGACCAAAAATAGTCTGAAAGCATGATGGATGATGATCTTCCTTTATATCGTATTTCCATTTCAAATATTTCTTGATGAAATCTTTCCCCATGCTCGTCGTTTACCGCTCCAAAGTTAGGAAGAAAGAAATCCAAATGAGAATGTAAACAGTGTATTTTGAGAGACATTTTACATTCCATTTTATGATATGCACTTAACATGGTTTCTACAACAAGTTCTATGTAGTTTTCTGCCGTAGAATTTCCAAGGAAATTTGACCAAACGTCTTTGAAAGCGCGCCACGCAATTCTTTCTGTAACGGAAAGTTTTTCCTCAAACAAAGGGTCAGCCATAACTTTGTGAATTTGTGGACCGATGAAAATGCCTTCTTTTAATTTTCCTTCACTCAAACAGGTAAACATTTCCTTTAATTACTGACAACCACACCCTTGTTTGCTCATTGCATACATCCCACTTTGAACTTTTATGAAATTTACTGAACAGAAGGGAACAATATCTGTTTATTTATTAGAATTTCAAAAGAACATGCCAACAACCATAAAAACCAGAAATAAGTCATAAACTTGTAAAATGCATTAACTTTTGTTTTGGGTTATACCTCCAACCCGAGCCAGATGTTTCCTGGAAGAGTGCTTTTCGAAAAATGAAATCATAGTATATCTTAAAAACCTTATGCGATACGATGAAAAGGGATGCATTTTCGGATTCAGGGCACATCAAACCATAAGCGACACATTGTTTTAAGACGAAATTCTTGTTCTTCAGATAATTGTGATTATATAAGATACATTTGTTTTTACTTGGTTGTTTATTGACGCTGTATCAACTACTAGGTTATATAACGTCGATGGGATTGGTGATAGCGAGATGGTATGTGGCGAATTGAGGCCGAAGATTCGCCATAGATTATTCGCCTTACGGATGGGAAAAATTTCGGAAGAAACTCAACCAGGTAATCAGCCTAAGGGAGAATCGAACACACACACTCGAGCGCAATACCGGATCAACAGGCAAGCGCCTCAGTCGAGTGAACTACGCCGGTGTCTGTAAAATACCGAATATTAGTTAAACTTCATGATAGATAGATATTTGATAGCCGTCCCAACCAGGGTTTAATAATCGGCCTCCTAATCAATTCTAAAAGAATATTTATATTTAATTCAATTTTACTTTAATAGAAACCCTAGTTAGGTAGGATATCATTGAAAAATTGTTGGAAATGCAACAAACAATTTAGGCTACAAGACAAATTACATTTTATAAACATTATAAATGATGATTAATTATGCAAATCGATTACTTCAGTGCAGTGGAGGATTTCATGTCCAGGTTGCTGTCAGGAACTTTTAATTTTTGGAAGACTTATAAGGACTCCCGCGGGATTGTCCCTCTAGCCCCAATCATAATTCATATAACGTCCCATGTCTTGATGTTATATTTGGTCCCCAAATCACTGCAGCATGGCAGGTAAGTTGCCAGTTTTTCTTTGCAGACTTCTCTAGGTTGTTCCTCGCTGTTCTCAAAACGGACTGTGGAATCTAGAATGAGTCCACAATTTTTTTCTGTCTATAACAGGCCTGCAGAACTCGCAAGAAGGGGAAATATGACGTCAGCCTCACTCCACTTCTATTAGGGATGATCGACTTCCGCCGCGAGAATGAATGTTGATGCAGCCGAGCGTAACTAGAACGCCGTGACCGCACAGGTAGAAAAAGTGGGTGGGGTAAGAAAGGGGAGGAAAGAAGTCGCTCTCAGGAGCTACAATTCTGCAGGTCTGGTCTATAACAATGATATCTGGTCTTCGAGTTGATCCGTCGGCGGAAAAGCACCCAATTCCCTCGTACACCTCATACTTATCAGCCCGGCGAAGTTCATTGACAATCATTAAGCGAATATTATTATGACGGTCAATTCTCAGTAATACCTCTTAAAATTTGATTCAATATTTTAGTATCGTTGCAAATTAGGCTTTTTAATATATCGATAACTAATAAGCACTTTCCAGAATCCGGTGCTTAACCATTTCGTGAGCTTGTGAGGGTATTCCTCACTTCTTCATATGGGATAGGGTGAACCACTTCTTCATAATTCTGGTCATCTCCCGTGTTTTATATATATAAGGATATTGTAACTGAGAAATAAATGGAATATATATATATATATATATATATATATATATATATATATATATATATATATATATATATATTCTCAGCTACAATATACTTAAAGTGCTTTATCCTAGACTTCATGGGTAATAAAGTAACTGGGTTTTCTGAACAAGATATTCTCTTCTTCTGAATGTCCTCCATTCCTGAGCCGAACTATTATAACCAAACGACTAATTGATTTAAGAGAAAAAACTGTCGCTGGTTTTCTTCGTTACATTTTCTAACAGTCTGCATTGCTTGTCTCTTAATCCCTTGATATATTTCTTCATCTTCAATTTTTCCGGAGCTAAGCTAGCTTTTATAAGCATGTTTTTTTCTCTGAAATAATTTCAATAGCCTCTCCATTCATCCATTTACCTTCATGTCTACCTGATTCCTTTTGAAAGCTAAGTGCCTCTGCTGCGGCATTGTGTACAACACTTGTAATATGAAAGTGGATTTCCCCTCAACGAAAATTGTCTTGTAGTTAAGAATTTACATCCACCCTCTTCTGGTACATTGCGAATATTTTCATCTTGGAGGATATTTATAAAATAATTGCGAAAGAATCCCATCGCACACAAGTATACAGTTATTTAACAAGTCAAGACAGAGATACAAGATATATATATATATATATATATATATATATATATAGGATGAATCGTTTCGGACTGTAAAGGCGCAACATATCGGAAGGAAAAATGACTTTTAGGCACACCTTATAGAATATTAATTAAGAAGACTGTAACGAGCTCATTATAAGGCACTGTTGCATTTACAGTTGAGTACAGGGAAAGATTTGATCGATTTTCTGTTTTAGATGTCATGTCATGTCATAGCTCAAGTAATGTAGATTTGTGTAGTTTAACTGTACAGAATAACAAGGTATTTCATAGATATTTGCGAATTTACCATCTATCATATTGTTGGGTTGAACGGCCTACTGTCTATCGCTCTTGACCTCCCTTGTCACCAGACTTTACACCATATGACTTCTTCCTTGCTGGGTATATGAAGATGCAGTTCATGTGCTATCTCTATCCAAACTCATTCACAGTGGATGGCAACGCAACTATTCTCTTAATTTAAGACGCTCCAGTGTTTCTTAATGGAGCATTGCAAGTAAGTTTTCATGTCCTTATAAATAATTAGTATGGAAGCTATTTCATTTATGCATCTTTTATTTCCTGTTTAGATCTGTGTGCTTGGTTTCGGGGGTAATTTCGACATACGCTCAATAATAGTTTCCTGGTTGATAATGATAATAGTAATAATAATAATAACAATAATAATAATAAGACAAATTAATTTTCACACAATTTTTTTCTCGCTGTGTAAGGATGAACACCTTTAAAGCAATTTCTGAAAAAATTATATTATCCATCGAACCAATAAGATGATAAGTTAATATTGTTCCGGAATTCTACGTGTACAATACTTCAGAAGGAATGTTCTTATATTTCAGAATCCCCTCAGTATCTTCCTTTCTGACTGTCCTACGTGATGACATTAAAACCAATAATTATTAGTCACATTCCATATCACAAGGTCTTTCTTACTGACAACATTTTATGACAATTTTGTCACCATTATGATCACTGCTAATATCATCGAAACTACCACCACTATTACCTCCACTACTATCACCACCAACAGTACCACCGTCACCAAATACCTTTATCACTACCACAAAAATTACCTCCACCTCACCACAGTACCACTGCCATATCCTCCAACATCATCACGAACATACCAGCACCACTATCTCAAACAACACTATGAATATACAACCATCACCATTACCTCCACCACCATCAATAACTCCAACACTACCACCACCAATATCTCCACCTCCATCACTATTACCATGAATGTCTCCAACACTACCACAAACAATATCTCCACCACCATCACTATTACCATGAATGTCTCCAACACTACCACCACCAATATCTCCACCTCCATCACTATTACCATGAATGTCTCCAACACTACCACCACCAATATCTCCACCTCCATCACTATTACCATGAATGTCTCCAACACTACCACCAACAATATCTCCACCACCATCACTATTACCATGAATGTCTCCAACACTACCACCACCACCAATATCTCCACCTCCATCACTATTACCATGAATGTCTCCAACACTACCACCACCAATATCTCCACCTCCATCACTATTACCATGAATGTCTCCAACACTACCACCACCAATATCTCCACCTCCATCACTATTACCATGAATGTCTCCAACACTACCACCACCAATATCTCCACCTCCATCACTATTACCATGAATGTCTCCAACACTACCACCACCAATATCTCCACCTCCATCACTATTACCATGAATGTCTCCAACACTACCACCACCAATATCTCCACCTCCATCACTATTACCATGAATGTCTCCAACACCACCACCATCATTAACTCCATCATCCCTACTTCACATTACCTCAACTACTACCAATTCCTCCAACACTACCAACACCATTATTTCCACCACCTTCACTACCACTATGAATGTCTCCAACACTAACACCACCATTAACTCCACCATCATCGATATCACTATGAATGCTTGGAACACTACCATCACCATTAACTCCATTGTTACTACCTCACATTATTTCCTCTACCACTCCTACCTTCCTCACCATTACCGCCACTACATCATCACCACAACCTTCATTAGCATTACCTCCAACTGTACCTTCTTTACAAACACCACCACCACCGCCACCATCATCATCACCACCACCAACCAACGTCGTCATCACAATGCCAACACTGTTACTATCATTATCATCACCTCTTCTACCACCACTGCCACCACCTTCTTCGTCACACTCTCAGATATTTTTAAAACGAGTGAAGGGTATTTTGTGACTTACTGGCGAATATTTTCCATCACTCTCGTTTGACGGTCCTGTGGAATTACCCAATATAAGGCGTCGTTATGTGGAGTCTACCTACCGAATACTCAGCAGCCTCGATGCCGTAAAGCAGTGCGTCGTTGCTCGATAAACTGCTGACCGATTTCCCGGACATAAAATTCGTGCTATAACAGTGTGACGATGTGATGCACGTCTGGCGTCCTGTCCAGGTGTCCTCAGGAACTGAGAGAACATCTCATATCATTAGCTTAGATCAGACATGTCAAGCGCGGACATTTCAAACCTTTAAATGAGGTATAACAGTGATGTAGAATCTCTTTAAGCCTATGCCTGTATACTATACCTACTGTAAGCGGAAGTATTCTAGACACCTTGTCAGAGGGTACAATATGTCCGCGCTTAATATCTCTGGCTTAAATATTTAATAGTCATTTAACTCATCCAGGTTGTCAAAAATAATAATCTTTTTTCAACATTTTCAACAGTAACAGTACCTCCTTTAAATAATGGGTATTCATATTATTTTTAAATCATCAGATTGGCAACACTTATAATTATATTATAGACCGGAATCTTAGCCACTACTCTTTTAAGTTAAGTGAGTACGGAGTTTGTGCAATGACCAACGAGCTAGATTGTAAACAAACTACTTCTGCATCAAGGACAACTGCCACAGTATGCACACAAAAGAACGATTTCGAGAGTAGGGCTGTTTTATGTATTACAAAACAATAACATAGTCTTCGCCGTGAACAATGCTGAATTGAATGGCCTGTATAGTTCACTTAATTTAAATTATTAATTCGCCTTTTACAATTTCTTCAATTGTTATCGAAAATATACTTAAACATAAGACCACATAGGTACATTTTCTACAGTACATAATGTATCTAGAGGTTTTACTTTATCTAGAGAAAATCAAAACTCGAATGGGATTTAATTAACTATTACACGATTACAAGAAAGTATATAACGATTAGAAGAAATAAAGTTGGTCTAATACAATAAAATATTAATTGATTTCCGAAAATACTAAAGTGCTTCAAATGCATATTGTACAATCTCATTACCACAAATATTTCGCTAGATGGCAGTAGTGTGTTATGATGAGCTGTTCTCTTTTTACCAGTTGTGCCAACTATACAATCTTCATTGAACTCTGTTGACGATTACTAGTCAAGAAGGCTTTGGATAATTTATGCTATCAACTTTGTACTTCATGTCGATTTTATTCATTTTAAATATTCATTATTTTTAACTTAAATGTTAACATATTAAACTATTGTACTCTTTGACATCCACTCCAATTTAATATTGTGTACATCAGGATACAACCAACATTAATGATCACTCTCAGACAACTAATAATGTAACCATGATTGTCACTTTGTAATACCGCATTCATGCCATATTGTTCTAGTATTACGCATGTTTAATTGAATCAATGAATGATCTGACGATGGCATATCATGCCGAAAACGTTTATCATAACAATAAATATGTAATATAGTTATTAACACTGTTTACCATTTTGATAAGCAATAAGACGACCTTATATACCAAAACCTTAAAGTTTGTTGGTTCAGTTTCATTATTATTAAAACAGTTCAATTCCACTTCAATTACCAATATAATTATATTAAACAATATCTGTTAGGTAACTATCCAAAAATCTCATACATAAGAAGTTATAACTTATCCTAAATAATATAAACAAGATAAATGATAGAAAAGTTTCATTAAAGATTATTAAGTAAACAAGAATAATTTCAAAAGGTACAATTATTGAAAGTACAATGTTGGCGAACAAAGAAACAAATGCTAGAGAGGTGATAAAAGCAAACAAATGCTAGGGAGGTGATAAAAAGTGTAAGATAAGCAGCCATAATTGGTTGGAACACGTCGTTTCGTACCGTTTTATTGGTCAAAAGTAGTATGACGTAGTAAGTGTGTAACAGTTTTGGTAAACTAATGATATCATTGGTTTTAAATTTTTATCAAATATTAAATATTGCCTTGTGATAGTGAAATTAAGTTTCAATTTTTATAACTTGAAAATTAAGTTAGTTTTATAATTTTATAGGCCTACATGCTGTGAATATTATTTTTTCCCAACTCTAATGCTTCAGAATATCATAAACCGACAGATCTTTCTCAAAATTAAGTAAAAAGTGAATTCTTATAGCTGTATGTATACGTAAGCTCTGTCCTGCGCCACGGCGCCGTGGTCTAAGGTGTCGTGTGTAGGGCTCACGTTACGGAATGGGCGCTGATTCGAGTCCTCATGAGGTAAGAAATTTTCTCATGAAATTTCAGCCAATGTATTGGACCGGTGCCCACCCAGCACCGTGATGCACTTGGGGAGCTACGATAGGTAGCGAAATCCGGTTACGAAAGCCAGTTATAACTGCTGGGGAGTTTATCGTGCTAACCACACGATTCCTCCATTCTGGTTGGATGATCGTTCACCTCTGCTTTGGAATGGGAACGTGAGGCCAGCAGCCGGCTGATCGGTCATGGATCTTCATGGGTTGTCGTGTCTCGGATTATTATATGTAAGTTCTGATAAAAATTTAGGATCAATGAGATCATTAGTTTTTCAGGATTTTGTACCTATGTGATCTTATGTTTGTTTATTTTCGATTTGTTACAACAATTTTTTTTTAAATTTATTGAGTATGCCCCAACGAGTATAACTCATATGTAGGAGCTATACAAGAACACATACATATGTTATACAATGTAATTGAAAAAGTGATCAAGCTACAGTCTGTGAAAAACAAACAATAACACGAGTATTTATTAAAGAAAGAAAGCAAAATAAGAACAAATAGTAAGATAACATAAAGTTTTGGGCAGAAAGAAGAAAAAGTTTGAAATTATGATATAAATAAATCAACTGAGAATTAAAATAAATAATCTTCCCAAACGATTAGGAAAAACACTGGAATTTTACTGGAAGCAAGTAAAGAGATAGGTTTGGAAGTAAATCCTGAAAAGACAAAGTATATGATTATGTATCGTGACGAGAATATTATACGAAATGGAAATATAAAAATTGGAAATTTATCTTCAGAAGAGGTGGAGAAGTTCAAATATCTTGGAGCAACAGTAACAAATATAAATGGTACTCTGGAGGAAATTAAACACAGAATAAGTAAGGGAAATGCCTGTTATTATTAGGTTGAGAAGCTTTTATCATCCAGTCTGCTGTCAAAAAATCTGAAAGTTAGAATTTATAAAACATTGATATTATCGGTTGTTCTTTATGGTTGTGAAACTTGGACTCTCACTTTGAGTGAGGAACATAGGTTAAGGGTGTTTGAGAATAAGGTTCTTAGGAAAATATTTGGGGCTAGGAGGGTTGAAGTTACAGGAGAATGGAGAAAGTTACACAACACAGAACTGCACGCATTGTATTCTTCGCCTGACATAATTAAGAACATTAAATCCAGACGTTTGAGATGGGCAGGGCATGTAGCACGTATGGGCGAATAGAGAAATGCATATAGAATGTTAGTTGGGAGACCGGAGGGAAAAAGACCTTTAGGGAGGCCGAGATGTAGATGGGAAGATAATATTAAAATGAATTTGAGGGAGGTGGGATATGATGATAGAGAATGGATTCATCTTGCTCAGGATAGGGATCACTGGCGGACTTATGTGAGGGCGGCAATGAACCTCCGGGTTCCTTAAAAGCCAGTAAGTAAGTAATCTTCCCAAAAGCGTACTTTTAAAAATTCTTAAAACACCGGCAATTTGGTAAAATTCTATATTCTAAAGGAAGTTCGTTAAAAGTTGTTAAAAGTGGTTAAGCCCTTTCATTCCATAAGTTACTGAGTTATGCTGAGAAAAAAATATATTCTCTTTTTGTCTTGTTAAATAAGTGTGTATATCTTTATTAAACTGAAATATAATATTACTATGTATTAAATTGTAAGTAACTTTGTACATGAAAATAGCAGCACCTAATTTGATAATAATTGATTCAACTGGTAGAACTGAAGAAAATTGATATAGATATTTAACTGGAGTCAAATAATGAAAACTCAATAAATTTCTTAAAGTTCTGTTTTGAATAATTTGTAAAGGTCTCAAAGCAGTTTTCTTATTATGTCCCCAAATAAATGACATATACATTAAATGAGAATGAATAAAAGCATAACATACATTCAGTAGACAAGATATCGTAGGCAAAGATCTTTCAAGCCTTTTCAAAATTCCAGACATTGGAGTAATTTTCTCACAGACAGCTAAAATATGCTTTTCCCACGTTAAATGTTCATCAACAATCAAACCTAAAAATTTAACTGTTGCAACTTTTTGTATTACAGAGTCATTAAACTTAAAGGGTGCTATTCACAGACATTTCGCTAGCCCGCGCTACGAGCGTGCTAAAGTAGCCCCGGCTATCGACTGGTTACTTGTACAGAATTCATATCATATCATATCGCTAACACTGGTTTATGAATACGAAAAATGTTAGTTCGCTGATCATCCACCTGAAGCCCACGCTAAGAATGTTATGAATGCGACCCTAATTCTTTCGGAATAATATAATAAAATGAAGGTTTAGTGAAAATCGTATACACAGTTTTTTTTTTTAAATTCAAAGAAAGCCTATTTGCGCTTAACCCTTTCTTACCTATAGATACCATATGGCAATAATTAACTTTATAGCATTTATATACTTGTGTGTTACATATGAAGATAAATTTTGCTGGATAACTTCTATTTCAATACATTTTCATCAATATAGTTTTGTTTCAAATGTTGCCACTCCCGTAACTTGGTCACTGAATTGGTCCTAATACAGCTATTTGTTTCAACATTGATTGCTTGTAAATTTAATTTGGGTTAGAAAGGGTTAATCAGTTTTCAAGAGTAATAATGTCTGCCTCAAACTTCTCAAACAGTTCTTCAATGGAGTCAGTAATACAAAATACGCTAGTGTCATCTGCAAAAAGAGTGGCAGTTCCACATAAATGAAGAAATGTCATGTCATTGACATAAATTAGAAAGAGAAGTGTCCCAATATTGATCCTTGCGGCTCAAATAATAATTTAAGACAGATGAATAATCTAAATTAAGTGAAATGTATGGCATTAAATTAAGCTTTCTTTCGAGATTCATTGATAAAATATAGGTATGACTATCGTAAATATTGTGATAGATATTGTGATAAGTGTCACTGAATGTTTTGCCATAATAATTGTTGTATGCGTTCATAGCCCACTGCGCTTAATAGGTTGACATATCATAGCATCTGTTTACGGAGTCAGTTTTCACATTGCATGAAAATAGTAATAGGAATTAGATATTCCATCAGTGATAGCGCATCTCATGTTTTTATCACCTGTAAAACATGTAATCGGTGCAAATGTATTAACCCTTGCAACAACGTAATATTCAGATCGCTGCATAATCGATTTCAACTGCTCATTGGCCACAGTTTCTAGTTTACTTTGGTCTTGATGGTTGCGCAGTGTCGAATGACCATTTGTCATTATAGAATAACAATGCTCGTGCGCTAGTTTCACTTGTTTGTACAAACCTCCGTTTTCATACACATGATCTGGATTTGTTAAAATAAAACTTTTCCATTTGCTCATTTGCGGATGTCGAAGTTTTATGTTTACATATGCAGTTTATTTGTGTAACTTGCTCGCACATGCTAGCTTGCGCAAATGACGTGATGGTGTAAACCGTCTTTAACTGTACTTGAAAGAGACAGCATGTGTACGACAACAGTCTAGATCAATGGTTCCCAAAGTGTGGGTCGCGACCCCTTGGGGGTTCGTGTGAAGAGCAGAGGGTGTCGCGACATGATTTACAAAATAAAACAAAAACGCCTTATTAGTAGCACATTTATTTTGTACTTATAAACATAAACAATCTTGAACATAAAAATGAAAAAAAAAAACAATAGCTGTGTAAAAATAATAGATAGACAGACAGACAGGACAGGTAGATTTATTTATTCGTTCCATAATATTCTTACATAGAATATAGAACAGGTCCAATTCTTACGTTTAATATATAAATGCAATACATTTAAAATGCAATATATATAAAATGCAAATATGAAGTGTGTACAGAATTAATACCTTAATAACAATAATATTTTATACAATGTAATATGTTTACCATTTAATAGTATTAAAATATTTACACAGTACTGTGAAATTTCAAGAGTTCATCTACAGAATAGAAAGTGTGAGATATTAAGTAATTTTTTTTAGTTTTACCTTAAATAATGCAGGGTTTTGGCTATAATTCTTAATGTCTTCAGGAAGACTATTGAACATTTTTATCGCCATGTAACGTACTTCCCTTTGATAGCATGATAAATTTGATGATGGCATATGAAAATCATTCTTTCTGCGGCTGAATTAGTTGGAAATTTTTCTTCATTACATAAGAGGAAATTTATTATGGAGTAGATGTACTGATTTGTTAAGGTTAGAATCTCTAATAAAAAAAAAAACTCTATATGATTCTCTAGCCTTTGCTCCAACTATTATTCTAATGGTTTTTTTTTTTGTAATAAGAATATATTTTTACTATCTGTAGAATTTCCCCAAAATATTATTCCGTAGGACATAATGGAATGAAAATAGGCAAAAAATATTGTCTTTAAGATACTGCTGTTTAGGAATCGTTGTAACGACCTAATTGCGAAGCATGCTGAGCTAATTTTCGGGGTTATTTCTTTTCTACGATTTTTCCAATTTATTGTATTATTAATATGCAAACCAAGAAATATGGTTGTTGATGTTTCTAGTAGAGGTATATTGTTGATAGTTGTGTCTAATGCGGTACCTATGCCTGTTTTTGAGATGGTAGCTTCTCAAACTGTATATTCGATACACAAACACACTGGTGGCTTTTTCAGTTTTAATGACTTTTCGCTGCTACAGTATTAGGATGAAAATTATGGCGAGAAACTTAATTTGCATGAATACAAGTTCACAAATTCTATAAAAAATTAAAAAAACAACTTCCTTTAATATCTAGGATCCACACCTGTAGAGTAACGGTTAGCGCGTCTGGCAGCGAATCTCGGTGGTCCGGGTTCGATTCCCGGTCGGGGCAAGTTACCTGCACGAGATTTTTTCCGGAGTTTTCTCTCAACCCAATATAAGCAAATGCTGGGTAACTTTCGGTTCTGGACCCCGGACTCATTTCACCGGCATTAACACCTTCATCTCATTCAGACACTAAATGACCTAAGATGTTGATAAAGCGTCGTAAAATAACCTAATAAAAATTAATTTCGAGGTATTCTTACATTATTTTTGATCCAAACCTGGTCAGTGCTCTGCGAAAAAAAGTATAGCTTGAATATTCATTCAGTAAGTACAGCTGTCAAAAGAAAAAGTGGCCGCTCTCCTGGAATAAAGTTCCCTTCGGGTATCTTCGCTATAATTCGGAGACAGGCTATGTTACATGTTGTTGGTCCACGTTGCCTGATATCTACAGTTATAATTGAAGTTTTCTCTCTGTGATTCGATAGCGTAATGGTAGCGTTCAGGCCTCTTATTCATGAGGTCCTGCGTTCGACTACACCCTCGTGCTTTTTATGTTCTTTTTTGTTCTCAATTCTCAATAAAAATATCTTTCGTGGCATAAACAAAACAAATTTACTGGCGTCGGCCTTAAAACATTCAAACAATTAAGCGTTCAAAAAACAAAACAAAAAGCCACAATTCAATATTTAGTCTATCTCTTATCTCGATCATCTTGCAGTCGAGTGGGCATGGAATCGACTAGTCTTTGCAAATAGCGACTGTTCTTAGACACGATATTCCAGGCATTCTGAACATACCCACATACATAAGTGTTCTGTCCATGGGCAGGTCTTTCATTGCAAACCCAGCAATCTCCAATCTTTCCTATTTTCTGCCTTCCTCTTAGTCTCCGCATATGAACCACATATCCTAATGTCGTCTATTATTCTTTTCAACCAGAGACCCAACAAATTCCTTTTTCTCTTTCTAATCAGTTTCAGCATCATTCTTTCTTCACTCACTTTTTCAAACACAATTTTATTACTTATTCTGTCTGTCCACTTCACACGCACCGTTCTTCACCACATCCACATTTCAAATGCTTCAATTCGTTTCTCTTCATTTCGTCGTAATGTCCATGTTCCTTCCCCATACAATGCCACACTCCACACAAAGCACTTCACTAGTCTCTTCCTTAGTTCTTTTTCCAGAGGTCCGCAGAAGATCCTTCTTCTTCTATTAAAAGCTTCCTTTGTTCATGTTTGCAGTTTATCTTGGGAAGGATAGGCCTAAATGCGGTAACATCCCGTTGCTTTCCGCACACCACTATCTCTTTCGCATCTTATTAAATTCCAGGGGACCCAAGCGTGGAGATGAGGAGAGTGGATTTGACTAATTGGGCCCTCCGGACTTCACCGAAAGTCACGGCAAGGGTTAAATATTAATTCTATCAGGATGTTTGACCCGATCAGAGACCGGGAAATCTCAGTTAGCCTGTGCCCCCCGCATCCTGGACTAGCTTCTACGAATCATCAGAAAATCTTAGAGTGTGATTGGGCCAATTTTTCCGAAAATGTTTCCACACTTTTGCCCTCGTAGCTCAGCGGACGAACGTCGAAATTTAGATGTCAACGTCTCAGGTTCAATTCCTCGTTACTCCTTTTCATTTTATTGTGGTTCAAGATAATATAATGTAATAATGCAAAAAGAAAAACTAATACCAGTATTATGCAACTGGATTTTTCCAAACCTAATATTAAATATATGTTATTTATATCGCTAAAGAACGATTACAATATAAATAACTTGAATATTATTTATACAGTGTCACTAAAGAACGATAACAAAATATAAATGATAAATATCGGTTTGTTTAATTAATATAAGATATTATATAACACTTATTTAATTATCTAAATAAAATAACCTATTTTACAAAGAAAGATAGTTATTTGTGTTATAATAATTACTTACATAAAATACAGATTATTTGTATTGCGAAAGAACAATAACAATATAAATAACTTGAATATTATTTTATAATGCTAATGAAGGAAAACAGAATATAAATGATAACTTGAATATTATCTATATCGCTAAAGAACGATAACAATATAAAAAAACGTGAATATTAAACATATCGGAATTTCACAGATTTATTACAGATGTATTTAAGAAATTGTAGAAGAATAGTAATTGGTAACAGTGTCCTAGTTATTCTTCTTGGAGCCAAATTTGTAACTTTTAAAAGTGTGGTTACTGTGTTGAAGTGTATGTGTTGTAACGGATGCTTGATTTGTTATGTATGTGAGTCAGTTATGTGATGCTTGATGTCGTCGCAATGTCGTAATTATAGTTTGATTGTGTTTGTGTGACTATTGTGTATTAATTTATGATGTATGGTACGGAAAGCTGCGTATTTGTGTTATAGAAGTGTTACGTATGTGTGTTGTTAATGTTTTTGTATGTTTCAAATTGATACCCGATATTTATTTTGCAATCGCAATACCTAATTTACGGTTTGTTTACGTTTTGTTTACATCGCGTAAGCTAATTTAATTTTCTTTTCTATTTTTCTTTATGCTTATCTTTTTTGTGTATGAAACTATAGCCCTAACATACATATGTAAAATAGGACTAACCCCCATTGGAGATACAATAATAAAAATTGTTATTCATATATAACAGAATACAAATGATGACTTGAATTTTATTCATATCTCTAAAGAACGATAACAAAGTATAAATAACGTGATATCCATAAAGAACGATAAATGGATATAAATGATAATTTGAATAGCATTTACATCGCTAAAGAACGATTAAAAAATAAAATGAAAACTTGAAGAAGGCCCGAACCCACAACCTTTGAATCATTAAACAAGCACTCTACCGCTGGCCTACGAGGCGCAGACATGGAACACTTCCATAGTTCGGAAACTGCTTGTACAAGCACATGCATCGTGTAACATCGCCGCGACCCGAAGTGGACTTTGAAAATATTCGCTGTTCACGAGTGCGGCCACTTTTTTTTTTTTGACAGCTGTACATATTTCAATTAGTCTTTTCTTAATACTGAATTTTAGCTAGTTGAATGCAATTGTATAAACACAACTTCAGTATCCACCTGTGATTGTTGTATTCATTTTGTTTTGAGTTTCTTCCGGTAAATATATGAAAAATTATTTCAAACTGTGCACATTTAACTGTATGCCTATCACAAATTTTCCAGGGATTCTTTAAAACACTGGAATGAATAAAATTTCTTTTTGTCAAGCGATGTCGACCAAAAACCAAGCTTCCCTCAATTGTATATCCGGTTGTTATTATGCTAACGTCTTGGTCTTGCAAACTATTGTTCAGAGTGTTTTAAATGTTCGAAAAATATATCAACAAGGAAGGGCAGTCTAAGAAGAGAAAAAAAGTCGGAAAATAGTTTTATATATTCCGATTTCTCGTTTTGCATTTATCGGTATAAGTTATAAGTTGGGTAGTACCCACTGGTTTTGAGTAAAATTGTAGTTTTTCGTTTTTACGGGATTTGTGTTTTTTGAATGGAATTAAATACCGGTACGGCGGTGGGGGGCGGAGTTCGCAAACAAATGTTTTGCCCAAAAGTGGGTCGCTCCTTGCAAACGTTTCGGCACCACTGGTCTAGATTATAGTCCACTTTAAACCGTTTTTAGAGTGAGTCAGATCAAATTCGAGTAGGTTTTAGGTAATCGATTGTTTTCCTATTGACTGAGAGTAGCAAAGCGCAGTGAATTCAATACGATTTGTTGCAGAGTAGAGATGGGAGAGGCTGTTGTTATCCGATATTACTCAACCTGTACTGGATCACAAGAATTTTCAGATCACATAGAAATTACAACCTGACAAATGAATTGCGTGTCTTTTTTATAGATAGCTAGACGTTAATTTATTCAGAAATTATACTTACATACAAATGCGTTATATTATCAAACTGTGCCCTTAAACCCAGAGGACGGGTCTTTTTACCGTACACTCTTTGCACAACTGTTTCTACTTTGTAAGTTCCTTCCTTCTCACCTATGATTAAAATCTCTCCATAAAACACACAGATTAATAAGCAAAACATACAAAACACAGTATCACATGTACCCTAACTTAAATAAATAACAAACATAAAACTGTGTAATTGAATTGTTAACATTATCCCAACGTCATTTCGTATCATACTATAAACTTCAACAGTTGATGTTCCAAACTGTCTCGCCTTGAAGAGGAACAATCCAGATATTTGTTCGTATCCTCTATTCCCCATGAGGTCAATATATGCAAGTGAACCCCTATTCCGACCTAGCATCGAGGGTCCTAGATACGAGGCGCGTCCATAAAGTAACTTTCTCATTCGTCCCACAGCTAGAAAACCATATGTTGCGCGAAGCGACTGCGTGTACGTGATAAAGTAATGTCCTGGCATGACGCATGCGCTAGCGGAACTTCCCGAGTGCTCTCAGTAGCTTCGTTGCATTGTTGAAGATGGACGTTCCTATTCCAGCTCCCGCCGCGTGAAGTGCGGTCAATGATAAAGTTTTTGAATGCACAGGGCATAGCGCCGATTAAAATTGATCGTCAGCTGCTGGTGTAGACAATTTTCAGCAGGACGTCAAAATGTGCAAGACGAGGAGCACAGTGGGAGGACAACCATCATCACAGACGACCTTGTGGAGAAACGCACCATCTGCTTGCTCATGACGTTAGGCCCAGCTGGGCCAGAGAGCGGGTGTAGCGTAGACCAGTTTCCTATGAGCACTCTGGGCAGTGACTCTGTCTATAAATTGGATTATTCAACTGGCTTCATATTAATGAATAACCAACAGCTAAGGGATTAGGTATAACTAACAGCAGTAAAATTTTGGAAATATTCAACTTTTTTTTTCTCCATTAGTGTATCTTGTACTAAATTGGTATGTGTAAAACACTGTCCTTCTACTATGTGAAAAAAATATAATTTTACGATTAAAAAGTTATTTATATTTCTTTTTTTTTAATTGATTTCACTGTGCAGTGAAGAAGCGTTTCCCACATAACTCAAAAACTATCCAACATTCTGTCATTAAATATTTTGTGTATATTTTTGAATGTTATATCTACAGTATGATGCAAGATCACATCTCTACTTTTGATAGATTCTCGGATAAAAAATAAATTCATTGAAAAATGGTGAAATATCATTACTTTCTTCTAACACAAAATAAAAAAAAAATATTTATTAAGGAATATGGTTGAAAGAGCATGATATTATAAACATGAGTTTCAGCAATAAAATAAAAGGGAGACAACATGAAAAAGTTAACAAGTTTATGTATGAGTTATGAGGGAAATGCTTCATCACTGCACAATGAACTGTGAACATGGAAAAAAATATATAAATATTTTATAAATATATGAATATTTTTTTATTGTAAAAATATTTATTTTTTCAAAAATATAGCAGAAGGACAGTGTTTTACACATATCAATTTTCAATATTGTACAGGATACAGTAATGAGGGGAAAAAAATGTTGAATATTTCCAAAAATTTTACTAATGTAAGCTGTACCTAACCCCTTAAGTACCTATCATTATTAAAAGAAATGTGTTTTTTTTTATCTAATTGTACTTTATTACAACTGTTACAAATGATAACCTTTGCGATGTTTGGAGACATATCGAATTCATGAACGTAAACAAATGGGAATTCTTTATATGTATTGCGATTTATTTCATATGTAATGTGAAAAATGTGAACGTCGCCTCTGCTTAAACGCATTTGAAAATCAGATGTTTATTTTTAGTTTCGGTAACTGTGTCATTAGTTCTTGCTAATGTTATAGAAATATTAAATATTTCTTTCTGACAACTAGAGTACTTCCCTTGTTAGCTTTTGAAGCTTCGAATCCTAGACGAATCAAAGCACATAAGCTTATATTAGGCCTACCTATTGTGCGTTTCTATACAGTGTGTCCCAAAATTCGCGGAAACTCACGGGCTACGTCGTGTGAATTCTGGGTGAAAGTGAATAAGAAAATATTAAGAAAAACAATTTGTCTGAAGAATTTTTAATTGCTCAATGTAGCAACACTGCATTTTGAAAATAAGTGCTGCTTTTATTTACGTTCACTCAAAATACTGTAACGGCCAATAATCAGTAGATTAGTTGTGCATACTGGGCAGTTTTAAATTTCACGCCAACGCCTGGTCCAGATTGAAAGTATAAGTTACTGCGCATTCTGAGAAGAATAGAAGACCAGCGGGATAGGGACAGAGAATAAGGGAGAAGAGGATGGGCGTCGACGGTAGCAATGAAGACTAACAGAAAGAAATAAAACAAAAGTGATTGAAGAATTAATGAAATGGCAAAGCTCTTGTTTGGACTGCAACAGCCGACAAGTTGTAGCATCTGTTTGGAGACGGGCTGAGTGGCCCATTCGGACAGAAGTGGCAGCTGGCGCTTTGAAGTTGGATAGCGCGACTTACTGGACTGTGGCCCCATGCAGATAGGCTACCAGCGCTCCAAGGATTGCCGCTGGACAGTACTTTGTTCCACATTACCTACGCCTTTTGAAGACGGTGAATGACAATGCATAAACGCCTCTTTTCAACAGTTAAACACTTCTTTCGTTTAAGTTGAGATAACATTCGAAGGTATCACAGTAAATATGGCGCATTAAGAGTGCAGGAGAGGTAAATGAAGAGAGGGGATTAGAGATACAAGTCGACTCGATATGCAGATTCTATATTGTAAGTTATATTTTATTTAACGATACTCGCAACTGCCGACGTTATAATCAACGTCGCCGGTGTTCCGGAATTTTGTCCCGTAGGACTTCTTTTACATGCCAGTACATCTACTGACATGAGCCTGTCGCATTTAAGTGTGCTTCTTTAAGCTCACTTAAATGCCATCGACCTGGGCCGGGATCGAAACCGCAACCTCGAGCACAGAAGGATAGCGCTATACCGACTACGCTACCCTGTCCGACTGACCATTTATTTTATTGGTGTTATAAGCGGGACACGGTGTATATTATATTGCACCTTGATTGTTATCCTTGTGTAGTTTCTAATTAAATTTGTATGCATTCTAATATGTCTTGGTATTTTATTTGTATTATATAAGTATTATAACTGAACTGCACTCGAGCACGAGCTTTTACTCCTTCGGGTTTATTAATTTTATAAGTCATCTTTATAATGGAAAGGAAATTATTATTATTATTATTATTATTATTATTATTATTATTATTATTATTATTATTAATTAAGTCTGAAGTTTCAGCAGTCCGCAAACATCGCCGCTAATACACTCTTGTGATACAGATGTAAGAGGTCAACGAAGTCGGTGAGCTGTTTTCTGGCGCGATGTTGCAACGTGCTCGCATCGTGGAGTGACTTGAAATAAAAAATTGTTAAAATTACATTTACACGAAAACCGTCCACACTTTTGAAATACTCCAGAGGAATAAATTATTATATTTTAGATTTTCTATCGATATGGATAAAAATCATGATCCTAATCGCATTAGTTATTGAGAATAGTTTTTTGTTACATACAACATGAGCTATCCGCTCTCGCAAGGCTTTTTCACTTCCAATCTGTAGCCTATATTACGTATATTATGTATTTTCAAAGAATTATATTATTGTACTATTTTTTAAAACTTATAGGGTGCTATGCATAGACATTTCGCTAGCCCGCGCTACGAGCGTGCTAAACTAGCCCGGGGCTATCGACTGATTACTTGTACAGGATTCATATCATGTCATGTCATATCATATCATATCATATATCATATTTTTTCGTAGGTTATTTTAAGACGCTTTATCAACAGCTTAGGTTATTTACCGTCTGAATGAGATGAAGGTGATAATGCCGGTGAAATGAGTCCGGGGTCCAACACCCAAAGTTACCCGGAAAAAACCTCAACCAGGTAACTTGCCCCGACCGGGAATCGAACCCGGGCCACCTGGTTTCACGGCTAGACGCGCTAACCGTTACTCCACAGGTGTGGACATATATATTATATCATATCATATATCATATATTATAATCAATATCATATCATATTATAATCAATATCATATCATGTCATATCATATCATATCATATCATATCATATCATATCATATCATATCATATCATATCATATCATATCATATCATATATCATATCATATCATATATCACATCACATCATATATATTATCATATCGTATCATATCATATCATATATCATATCATGTATCACATCACATCATATATATTATCGTATCGTATCATATCATATATCGTATCATATCATATCATATCATATCATATCATATCATATCATATCATATCATATCATATCATATCATATCATATCATATCACATCATATCATATCGATAACACTGGTTCATGAATACTAAAAACGTTAGTTCGCTGACCATCCACCGGAAGCCCGCGCTAAGAATGTCTATGAATATGGCCCATAGTGTTTAGTGCAGCCAATAAGAGTAAGATTATTAGTTTTTATCTTGGTTATTTAACGACTCCATATCAACTACTAGCATCGATGACATTGGTCGTAGCGAGATGGTATTTGGCGAGATGAGGCCGACTATTCGCCAAGATTATCTGACATTCGCCTTACGGTTGGGGAAAACCTCGACAAACTCCAAAGAGATAGTGTAATCAGCCCAAGTGGGAATTGAACCCGCTCCCGAGCGCAACTCCGGATCGCCAGGCAAACGCACTACTAGTATCTGATCTTGGGGACCAAACCTGTAGTTAAAATTGGTACTGAAATATAGGACTGTAGGGAAAGAATATTGACCGACCTTCTATGTAGCGGGAAGATCTGCCTATTTTTGACGCAAATTAGTGAAACAGTCGAGCCCTTTTGAAATGTAGAGACGTTACTAAAAGTCAGATTTGACAGATCCTTGCACAAAAGTATGCAGCATTTATTTATCTACTAAATGTTGATTTTGAAAAAAAAAAAAAAAATATGACCGATTTTTGCACCGAGGTCTTCAAATTTCCCGTTCATTTCGGAACACCTTCAGAATTGATGACTTCAGTTTTGAACCACTCGCAATAGGCTCTCTTATATTTGTTGGTGACTTTTGAACCACTCGCAATAGGCTCCGTTATGTTTATTGGTAACGCTGCTGTTGCTTGTCACAGTAGAGTGTAACGTCAAAATCTTTGTCTATACAGAGTGATTCACGAGGATTTACCGCCCTTACGGAGCTTATTTCCGAAGACATTCTGAGCAAAAAATGTCACATAAACTTGTGTCCTAATCTCAATATTTTTAGAATTACACTAATTTGAAGTTGTTTGTAAAATACCATTATTCTTGACTTTTTAGGATGAAAGAATATTAGAGATAAAGAATGAACTATTTAAGAGTATCATTCATTTAATTAGCTAGTAATGTGTTGTGAATTCCATAGTTGCTTCGTACAGATATTTTTTTTAAATTTTTAACTACATAATTACATTTGTCTTGAGCATTTATTACAACAATTGTTACAAATCACGCCACTCTTGTAAATTCTTTAAGACTGTACATTAGGATGCATAATTGAACATTAAAGAATCAAGTTTCTAAAGTCGTATGATTTGTAACAATTTTTGTGTTTAGTGCGTAAGAATGAAGTCATATTTAGTTAAAAATTGAAAAATAAAATGTGTACAAAGCAATAAAAACGCATTTTTAGCTTCAAAACACCAGTCAATTAAATAAATGACACTTCTGAATAGTTCATTCTCTATTTGTAATATTTTTGAACCTTAAAACTAAAGAAAAAGGTATTTTTACTAACATATTTAAAATAACGTAACTTTAAAGGTATTGTAATTAGGATATATGTTTATATGAGTTTTTTGCTCAGAATGTCTTCAGAAATAAGCTCCGTAAGTGACGGTAAATCCTCGTGAATTACCCTGTATAACGTGCTAGTTGTCAATCCGATTGCCCGCCTCGCCGCCAAAAAAATCATCCGCACATCCCAGACCTGCAACTTCTAATGTGTTTCACTAAAATCTTATTTCGCTTTCCCGACCTCACCTTGTTAGGATGGAGAAAAATCTGTTAATAATTTACAGTACATCTCTGTAAGTATACTAAAGATTAGATGTCAAAAACAATGTCATGTGTGTGATGGATACATATCCTTGAGAATACTGAAATTGATATTTTGGGGTGTGACTATGCTTTCTCATTATAAATCATGAAACGAGAAACTGAAGAACTGCTTTCTTTCTGCTAATGAAAGTCAAACAAGAATATTTGCAGTAGGAGCAAGAATAATGACGGCACCTTAATTAGATTGAAATAATAAAAACAATATGCTAATTAAGAGCAAGTCGATTCAAGATACATATCTCTTTTTTTAAGTAGGCCTTACTTCTTTTATAGAAGGTGACGGTTATGGGAAACATTACATTGCAAATTAAATACATTTCATAAATGTAATTTAATAATTTGTTGCAGAATTACGAAGGTCATAAAAGTCACCTTTCTTTACTGGAATTAAAAATCAAGTTTCACATCTTACACTATTAGTCCGTTTAAGGCAGACGTGTCCATTCAGTGAGTTCTGATGCAAACGTGAGTTGTGAGTAATGGGCACAGTAAGACGTAATGTTTCCTCCTCTCAACCCCTTCCACTACCCCTGGATAACAGAAGAACGATGGTGTCAGTCACGAAAGATAATGCAATATTTTAACAAACGTCAAATTTTAATTACTTAGGCTGTGATGTAAAATATAAGAAAATTCAAGATATTGAAAAAAAAATTAAATTTAGTTACATCTACTGAACAATTGGGAAAAAAAACGAAAGAATAGGACACAATGAGAGGAACACCTGAAGTATTATAAAGTTATGACCAGTTTTTAACTTTGATGTTTGGGAAAGAACCATGGACCCTTCAGGATAAAGTTGGTTATTTAACGACACTGTATCAATTACTAGTTTATTTATCGTCGATGAGATTGATGATAGCGTGGTTTTTTATGGCGAGTTATGGCCGAGGATTCGAATATATTACCTGACATTGCCTTATGGTTGAGGAAAATCTTGGAAAAAATCTAACCAGGCAATCAGCCCAAGCGGGAATCGAATTCACGCCATAGCGCAACTCCGGATCAGCAGGTAAGCGCCTCAGCCGACTGAGCTAGGCCGGTGGCAAGATTTTTTAAAAATATATATAGGTTTCTGAAATGAAATTCATAGGGTATGGTCACTAAAGGAATGTAGTTTCAAAACCCACATTACAAATGAGGATATAAGAAAAGAAATTATTTTCAATCATTGACAAGCTAAAAGAAATTAAACAAATTTGTAGTCCCATGCAAAGAGCATGACTAATAAACATAATCCTGAACAACTTATTAGTTATAGACCAGCTGATAGAAGAGATTTTGACACATCATGGAAACGATGCTCAGAAAATCTATGAAGTCAGATGTCCAAATCATGAAAAGAAGAAGAAGTACTTATCTACTTATTGGCTTTTAAGGAACCCGGAGGTTCAATGCCGCCCTCACATAAGCCCGCCATTGGTCACTATCCTGAGCAAGATTAATCCAGTCTCTATCATCATATCCCACCTTCCTCAAATCCATTTTAATATAATCTTCCCATCTACGTCTCGGCCTTTCCAAAGGCCTTTTTCCCTCCGGCCTGCCAACTAAAACTCTATATGCATTTCTGGATATCAGGTGAAGAATACAATGCAGGCAGTTCAGTGTTGTGTAACTTTCTCCATTCTCCTATATCTCCATCCCTCTTAGTCCCAAATATTTTCCTAAGCAACTTATTCTCAAACACCCTTAACCTATGCCCCTCTCTCAAAGTGAGAGTCCAAGTTTCACAACCATAAAGAACAGCAGGTAATACAACTGTTTTATAAATTCTAACTTTAAGATTTTTTGACAGCAGACTGGATGATAAAAGCTTCTGAACCGAATAATAACAGGCATTTCCCATATTTATTCTCCGTTTAATTTCCTCCCGAGTGTCATTTATTTTTGTTACTGTTTCTCCAATATATTTGAATTTTTGCACCTCTTCGAAGGATAAATCTCCAATTTTTATATTTCCACTTCGTACAATATTCTGGTCACGAGTCATAATCATATACTTAGTCTTTTCGGGATTTACTTCCAAACTTATTTCAGAAGAAGAACTATTAACATTATTATTATGATTATTATTAATGCTGCATTAACATTGTGTAAAAATAATTTTAAAGAAAGTATATCTTAGAAATTATTTTACTGTTTTGCAGAACCTCCGTTTAGTTCTAACACGCTAGCTAGAATTTAAATAGTGTGGACGTGTGGAAAAGTCGAATTACATTAATAATACAAAGACTGTGAGTAAATTCTGGCAGTAATTAAAGGGAAAGAAAGGCAAACGGTCCGCTCAGTTTAATTATACAATCGATAACAGCAGCCAATATCCGTGTGGGACGGCGGCTCCAGGAAATGAGCTCGTTTCCTTGATTTTTCTCTCCTCTTTCCGTAATATTCTGGTGGCGCAGGTATATATGGCAGCTGACGGAGATGGAGTAACTGCACCAGGCGAAAATCCCTATGGACCTAACTCCTTTCGCCCAATTATGCCCAAGTATAATGCAGCTTCCTAAATAATTGGACTGGTAAACTGTAGCGATCTGATCTCTTGATCTAAACTTCGTCGTCCCTGAAGGAACCTTAGGGATTCACTAGTGTCTTCTTGTCACCTGAATATGACTTGAGTTAATTTTGTGAGCATTCCTTTGCGATCTATATATAATGGAACGGCATTTCTTGCAACGAGTTTCTCTTGTTATTCCTATATAATGTTAATTCCATCTTTTCTTTTTTCTATTTTGCAATTTGTAATCCACTTAGCGCCTTTATTCGTCTCGCTCCTCATATCTGACTTCTTTTCATCGTCTGAACTCACATTTCCCACTTCACCTGTCCTTCGAATTATCCTACTCATCGGTTTTCAACACCTTGACACGCTTCTCATATGCCCGCTTCTCGTCTATCGCTTTTCCTCGTCGTTCCACTTTTTTTCTTTGTATCGCTTCAGTTTCTGTCAGATGCGTTTCCAATTCACTGTGGGCTAAAGCAAGGAGATGCACTATCAACTTAACTTTTTAACTTTGCTCTAGAGTATGCCATTAGGAAAGTCCAGGATAACCGAAAGGGTTTGGAATTGAACGGGTTACATCAGCTGCTTGTCTATGCGGACGACGTGAATATGTTAGGAGAAAATCCACAAACGACTAGGGAAATCACGGGAATTTTACTGGAAGCAGGTAAAGAGATAGGTTTGGAAGTAAATCCCGAAAAGACAAAGTATATGATTATGTCTCGTGACGAGAATATTGTACGAAATGGAAATATAAAAATTGGAAATTTATCTTTTGAAGAGGTGGAGAAGTTCAAATATCTGGGAGCAACAGTAACAAATATTAAATGATACTCGGGAGGAAATTAAACACAGAATAAATATGGGAATCCCTGTTATTTTTCGGTTCAGAAACTTTTATCATCCAGTCTGCTGTCAAAAAACTGAAAGTTAGAATTTATAAAACAGTTATAGTACCGGTTATTCTGTATAGTTGTGAAACTTGGACTCTCAGTTTGAGAGAGGAACATAAGTTAAGGATGTTTGAAAATAAGGTGCTTAGGAAAATATTTGGGACTAAGAGGGATGAAGTTACAGGAGAATAGAGAAAGTTACACAACACAGAACTGGACGCATTGTATTCTTCACCTGACATAATTAGGAACATTAAATCCAGATGTTTGAGATGGCCAGGGCATGTAGCACGTATGGGCGAATCCAGAAATGTCTATAGAGTATTAGTTGGGAGGCCGGGGGGAAAAATATCTTCAGGGAGGCCGAGACGTAGATGGGAAGATAATATTAAAATGGATTTGAGGGAGGTGGGATATGATGATAGAGAATGGATTAATCTTGCTCAGGATAGGGACCAATGGCGGGCTTATGTGAGGGCGGAATGAACCTCCGGATTCCTTCAAAGCCAGTAAGTAAGTATCGCTTCTCCACGTCGCACAGATCCTTTTACGCGCAAAATTGTAATCAGTATTATAATGATGTAGAAACATTAAAATAACAATTTGTACGTATGTTAAGCATTTTCCTTATCCATATGGACATGATTCAAATTCAATTTAGGCTTAATATTAACTTTCTACCATAGACATAGATATTCCGTAGGCAACAACACTGTAGGAAAGAAAAATTAGATGAGAAGCCAAGAAGTTATTTTGAGAGACATATTACACTGCATCACGTTAGAGTTCTGAATCCGCTCGCTGACAATTTCTGTATAATCTTCTGATTTTCTAGAAAGCAACAATCTGTTGAATAATTCTTAGGTTCCCAGCATATCATTAGAGCTGGAAAAGGCATATGACGGGATCCTTTTAGCCAATCAGCTAATAGAATTACTTGGAGCACAACAGATTTCAGGAGCCCAGTTCTTGTCCTCATCTATTTTGCAATCAAAATAACACTCATAAGCTCTGTTAACTAGTTGTAAAATTCGCCTGTGGTTAACTAACCACAAACGTAACAAAAATTGATTATGTCATTTACACAATATTTCGAGGCATGTTTCACTTTATAAGATACTTTTACCACACTTAAAATTAAGACATAGAAAACACAGGTTATAAAACTTATTTCAACTCAAGTGAGAATTTATTATTAACTCTCACAGTCTTATGAGGAATAAAATTAATTCTTATGGATTCTGACTTCACAGACAACAGTGGTCTAAAGTTGAATAATTGTTAAAGCAATAAAATAAGATATTTGAAATATTTTCTTTTCATTAACATGTTAAGGTCTGTAAGTATTTTTAAGTATGTTATTTTACGACGCTGTATCAATATCTCAGGTTATTTAGCGTCTGAATGAGGTGAAGGTGATAAGGCTGGTGAAAAGAGTCCATGGTTCAACTAAAGACTGTATATAACAATAAAAATAAATCAGTTTTTCTAAAATTACAAAAAAATGGTGAGTGATAGAAAAATACTGACTTCATTTTTGGACTCGGCAGATGAAATTACATAAGAAACAGCAGAAATGTTACAATTAACTAAATCACTTTTGACCAGTATAACTAGTTCAGCGACCCTTCAAGTACTACATTGGTTAGTTTACAACGATGTAATGATTGGACGATGGACTATATTACAGGAAGTTATCGGACTAGCTTCTGTCTACAGGAAGAAACTAAAAGTTAGTAGAGACAAACTTTGGAGAAACAGCTGGTTTCAGCATCGAACCCTGAGGCTAAGAAACAGTCATACTACGAATGATAGTGTGAGATTTAGCTGGACAGGTAGCTGTGAGACGGCTGGTTCTTTGTGGGTAATTAAGTTAAAATAGCACTATTGCCTCACCATCCATGTATTAGTAACCTTAAGCAACTTCTTCTCTTTCTTCTTCTTTGCTACCACAATAATCATCATCAAACAATCATAATTATCATTGTCATCAACATTTTCTCTTCTATATTTTCTCCACATTCACCATCACCACTACCATTACCTTCTTTTTATTCATCTTTATCATCAGTTTGCTTTACTGCTCTTCTTCATAATTTCGCTTCCTCAATTATCATCAACTATCATATTATTAATAATTTCTGTAGTGTTTCATTACCTTATACAATTGATACTGTATATTCCTCATTACTACATTAAACTTGAGCCAGGCTCATCGTAACAGGAAGGTGAATTAGATTCTGACTGAAGCTTTGAATTTCAAGTGATGACTTTTTATGATGTGACAAGATAAAATCATTTTCTTTGTGAAAAGCATATATTAGCACTATCGTACAAAGCTTTTTGATGAATCTAGATGCTTTGAAATACAAAACGTTTGTAAAATGTATCACTTGACGTGCCAAATAACCAGATATTACCCACAATCTGTATTTCAAGGACAGATTTTAATTCCAGGAAGTAAAAGATTTTAGGTTCTCGAGGTGATTGTGTTCAGTAGTGGACTTTCGGTTATTCAACCGTGTTTGCAACGAGCGTATCAGCGTATTCCGAATCTCAGCGCTGAGCAATCTGATGGCATCATGGTGTTCCGAATTTCACCCATGGCGTCACTGATGCTCCACCGGTGTCGCACCGATGCCATCAGCTTGCAGAGGTGGTGGCAGTCTCCATCAGCCGCCATCAGTGAATCTGATTGGTTCTTGTATAGGGCGGGAATTAGCAGACGAATGACATCGTGCACTGTTGTGTCATGGCGGTGTGTTCTGCTTTGGTTCTGCTGTAGTGTTTGTAATGAGCACAGCGTAAAAACAATATGTTAATAGCTTATGAGCGAACATGTCAACGGACCAGTTATTACTACCGGTTCAAGAAATAAATTGTTTGTGCTCTCTTTTCTTTGAAGGAGATGACAGTATGGAAATTTCGCAAAATCTTGCTAGCATAGAGCAGACAACTTCTACAGCCGCCATGACAGCCATCGAACCTTCCAGCAGTTTTTTCCTATTTCGCTGCAGCGTGAGGTCGTTGTTGTCCACCGGTCCGGTGAGATTCGGAATACGCTGAACTTAACTTTTCCAATTTCTTTTTCTTTTTTGGAAAATATAAAAGATTCCATCACTAGAGAAAAATAAGTGCGACATAAAGACTCGCATACTATGCTGAGAATATTATGCTTGACTTCTTCAAATAACTGAGAACATGAAGCATACCAAAAATAAATTTTTTAGCGTCATCAGTGCTCTGCAATCTTTCCTGAATGAACGCAATTTATGAAGGTTGAATTTTCTGGCAAAGGTAATAATGCACTGAACAGAACGGCTTATTAAAATTGGACAGTTTAGGAATCTGTAGAAAATAAAAAAAAAAACATATTCTACAATTAATCGTTAGGTATGTGTGGTCTTTATTAGCAATAATGATTAGTATTGTATTAAGATAGGATGGATTGTTATATTACCGGTTGTTCTGTATGGTTGTGAAACTTGGACTCTTACTTTGAGAGAGGAATAGAGATTAAGGGTATTAGATATTAAGGTTCTTAGGACAATATTTGTGTCGAAGAGGGTTGAAGTTACAGGAGAATGGAGAAAGTTACACAACGCAGAACTGCACGCATTGTATTCTTCACCTGACATAATTAGGAACATTAAATCCAGACGTTTGAGATGGGCAGGGCATGTAGCACGTATGGGCGAATCCAGAAATGCATATAGAGTGTCAGTTGGGAGACCGCGGCCGGGGGAGGTCGAGACGTAGATGGAAGGATAATATTAAAATGGATTTGAGGGAGATGGGATATGATGTTAGAGAGTGGATTAATCTTGCACAGGATAGGGACCGATGGCGGGCTTATGTGAGGGCGGCAATGAACATTCGGGTTCCTTAAAAGCCGTTCGTAAGTAAGAAAGATAGGATGGATTGTATAAGGAGACTAAGATGGAGGCGGAAAATGGAAAAGATTGAACAATGCTGGGTTTACAGTGAAATACGTGCACACTATTATTAGTTAGTAGTATTGCCTACATTCACATAAAATTAAGCTTGATATGGAGAATTTTCTTGTGTTTTGTCGAGATCTAGTGAATTTATAATGATGTATGTTTATTTTTGATTAATTCATACATCAGAACTTTTCCTTCGTTAGCGTTTGTTTACTAATTTTTACTCACTTCCTTTCGTATTCCACAACCCCCCTCCTCTACGTAACACAATCCCTTTCATTAACACTGTTTTCAGTTTCCCAACTAAGTTCTAACTCTTGTATCCTTCAACTGTCTGAAGTAGCGCTATTGTTCCAGTATTCCCGCATTCAATTGTCGTGTAAGCTACCCAACACCTTCACCCGCAAAGCAATGGCAAAGGACTCGCTGCAACTTTTTCCTCTCTCTTCATACACTTGTGAGAGTATGCTGGGAAAATTTAATTTGAGACTAATTTTCACAGCAAATACTGCTTCATGGTAACATAAGTACATATAGGGCTGCAGACTGGAAGTAAATAAATGTGCAGGTTTTAATTACAAATTTCTTGGGTGTACGTAATAAAAATATCCTATGGACTAGAGGGTCGCAAATGAACAGTTTTATTGAAAGAAGTATTTTTATAGCATTTTATTAGTTTGTTGTTGTTGTTTAGTCAACTGTCCGAAGACAGATCTGAACCTCACAAATGATACCAAGAAGACACCACTTATGAGGCAACTAGGCCAGGAGATAATGGGGTACGGTGGCCAGTTCCTTTCCCCCTCCATTGCATACATCGCCGACTAGCTACATATTACGCTAGTATGATTTTATAATTCTTATGGGTATGGGGCTTACTTTCATACAGTTACACAGAGTAACTAAAGTGGACCAACTTTTTCCTTTTGAAATTTGCGATGCTGTGGTGAGTTTTAGCAAAAATTGAAAGAATAGAGAAAAATAAGGGGAGAGGATGGTTTGTTTTGGTGAAAAAATGAGTAAATTAAAAAAAAATCTTTAAGATACTCTGTGATTTGTGTGGAATGCATAGCATAACATTTTGTGGATATTTGTGCCCTTATCGGATGTTTTAAAACTTCCTGCATTATGGATTTTTAAATCACTCGCCCACTTTTATTGTTGTTTCCGGTAAATTAAATTAAAAAAATATTGTTTAAAATACCCTGTGATATGTGTGGAATCCATTGCATAACATTTTGTGGGTATTTGTGCCCTTATCGGATGTTGAGACGTCATTTTTAAACTTCCTACGCTATGGATTTTTAAATCACACGCCCGCTTTTACCGGTTTCCAGTAACTTCATTTTTTTGCTACATTGCCAAACAAAAATGGATATAATTTCTGAACTATTCAAGATACATGCATGAAATTTAGAACACACATTCTTTAGGCTATTAGGAAACATTTCTCTATAACAGAATTTTGTTAATTGATTTCATTTTAAAAATATGTCAGTTTTTTTGCAAGAAAGAAAATCAGAAAATTGTTATTAAATTTTAATTCTTTATTTTACAAACGTAGGGACTAATATCAAAATTCTGTTACAGACAGTTTGTAGAACATGCTTTTTCAAATACATTGCAAAACACTGTTTGAATCTGTCTTTAAAAACGGTTTAGATATATCGGTTTTAGTACAATCCTGCATTGGGTATATTTTTTTTCAAGTTTGGGTCCCCAAATAATTTTTTTTTACCTTTTCAATGGAGAGAGCAAATGATCTGAAAATGCCAAAGTTTAGAAGTGAATAATAAAGACGGATTCTAAATTTATGTTAAAACTAAGTTTAACTCGCGTAAAGCACAACTTCTGTACACTGAGAGATTCCCAGGGAGGAGCATTCAAAATCCAAGAAAATTTATTTCAGTACCATGTCAGCGAGTTCGTGATATCGGTCATGTATCCCAAGTAACCGTGGTAATCAGGAGATATAAAACATTTTCGGGTATATTCACATGCTTCAAAACGTTTTGCAGCATGGATTGTAAATGGTGCCCACTTTGATTATTGTTTTGTACTTATGTTAGAAATTGAATCTGTATATTAATTTTTCCGAGAATTTTAATCAGTTTCAAATACGAAAGAAATACAACGCATGAAATAAAAAATGCCTAATTCCTTTTGTAGCGGGATAAATCTCTTATTTCTTGCCAGGAATAGAACACAGATCTCTTCAATGTGTAACCCAATATCCCAACACTTTATGGTAGCTGACAAAATTCACAGGGTACTTTCCAAATTATTGCTTCAGATTGGAATTGTTAAATTGTGCTGCTCATCATTAGTGGGAAGCTCGAACTCAGGTCAAATATGAAGGCTTATTTTGTGTCGGACATGTGTGGATAGTACTCCTATATCTCATATTACCATTTCACAACAATGATTATTAAACGCAAAGCTTTAGTTTCTCTGAAGTTCGGTTTTTCTCAAGCGTAGGGCGCTATGGACGGGGTACTCTTTTACTGATTTTTTCATTAATGCTGTTTTATATAGAATGAACTGTCTGTTGATTTTTTTTTAATATGTTTTATTTAACGACTCTCGCAACTGCCGAGGTTATATCAGCGTCGCCGGTGTGTCGGAATTTTGTCCCACAGGAGTTCTTTTACATGCCACTAAATCTAGTGACTTGAACCTGTTACTTGAGTACACTTAAATGCCATCGACCTGGGCTGGGATCGAACCCGCAACCTCGGGTACAGAAGGCCAGCGCTATACCGCCTGCGCCACCAAGGGCGACGACTGTCTGATGAATGAACAATATTTGGAACAATTGAAGGAGCTAATTGAGCCGTTGAGAGCAGAAGTGGTGTAAGTCAAAAATGGTTAATGAGGGTTAAAGTAAACATTCTGTAAAATACAGCGCAAAGTAGCAAATAATATTCAATTTATTTAAATTATTAGTAGTCAGTGGATAGGACGAAGAACATATTAATTCTACTTGCGCTGTATTTTACAGAATTTTTACTTTAAACCTTATTGCCCAATTTTGACTTACACCACTTCTCCTCTGAACGGCTCAATTAATGAAATGGAAATAACTCGCTATCGAAAGAATAGTCTGTAGAAACAGATATTGAGTGAATGAGTGATGGAAGGAATGATTGAATGAATGAATGAATGAATGAATGAATGAATGAACTTAAAAATTAATGACTCTCTGAATTGAAAGTCTCTTATTTCGGTACGTGTATCCAATGTCAAATTTCTACGCACTTAGCTACCGGGGTAGTAAGGTCGACTGAGGCGCTAGTCTGCCCATCCGGAGTTGCGCTCGGGCGTGGGTTCGAGTCCCACATGGGCTGATTACCTGATTTGGATTTTTCCGAAGTTTTCTCCAACCATAGGGCAAATGTCAGGTAATCTATGACCAGTCCTAGACCTCATCTCACCAAATACCATCTCGCTATCACCAATCCCATCGACGCTAAATAACTCGAAGTCCGATTTTGGAATCTGTAAAGTAAGTCGACGTATTTGGGTGGAATAAACGAGAAGCGAATGGGTGGGGCCTAGCAGTGCGGGAGTGTGTTGCGGGCTGCATCGGCTCGTGGCCACTAAGGAGTAAGATGCACTTGGCAGAAAGTGATAGGTAGGGACCGGATTTTTATGTAATTACATATTATTTTCCTTTCAACCTAACCGTATATAAGTAACAAATCTTTGCGAATCGTGTAATTACCATTAATATATTAAAATTTGATATTACATATTTTTACATATTTACCCCACATTACATATTATGGCTTGGTATTACATAAGTCTACATATTTAGGAGTTTTATTCATATTTACTTCTCTAAAGGGGGGGGGGGAACTTATGCGGCGAATGTTTACAATTTGAAATACATAGAATGATTTGAAAACCCTTTTTACCTACCCAAGAAAGGATACATTTCGGGTCGAAACATAATATTATTAGTTCCAGGAAGTAATAGAGGCATTCACCCCATACCGCCCACTGTAAATGTGAGTGAACAAAAGGCAATCTTTCTCATACAACTACCTTCTAAGGTAAAAATCACTCAGTAAAATAGCGTTGTCCTCATGCTGTGGAGTGGGACGAGGACGACATGATTTGTCTCGAACTATAATTGTTCTGCACACGTCTTAACAAGCCGTTCCCATGCAATTTGCAACCTTACCAACCCTCAGTCAAGTCAAGTCTGACATGAGCTTCAATAAAGTAGCCGACTTTTGAAAGAAGCTGGAGTAAAGGAACAAACTGGAAAGATGTTGAAAGATTAAAATAAATAGCTTTTCAGGTTATTGCTTGACGTCTTTACTTTACATTTAGTAGACCTATACGGAAATGGGATTTTCCGAGGAATTAGAAAGTATGGTTCTCGGCTGGAATAATCCTACCCATCTGAATGAGACAGGAATATCACTTTTCAAAAAAAGTTTGTAAATACCTATAGTTTGAGATTTTAGTAGGTACTTTGTTTCTTACAGGGAGCAGCTAAAATGGATGTGTCCAACATCTCTTATTTTCTCCTAATCCAGTAAAGCGAAACAGTGCTTGCAATACTGTTGTGTCATTCATTTCACTCAGTTCTCTATTTTTAGTATTTACAGTATCAGTACAAGTGAGTTTATCTACTGCTTTTAACTAACTAAAATGGTCCCTGTATCTTCAACCCTAACAATAAAAATAAAATCATGGATTGCAATTGACGAAGCTTTCACTACAGATGGAAAAATAGTAATGTGTCAAGTGTGCGGTAAAAAAGTCGGGTGACCTATGAAATCACAACTGGAGAGTCTTACCTATCCTATACCTGCCAGATATTATATTTTCATGATTTTACATATTTTGGTATATATTCAGCTTATTTTTCTTACATAAATATGTACATATTTTACACCTTGATGTTACATAAAAATCCAGTCCGTAGTGATAGGTAGTGTGACATTTTAGATGCTCGTCTTCAAGCAATGCTTTCCCTGAAAGCGGTCATTTGACTGCCCTCTCCACTCATCACTTGCAGAAAGAACTTGTTTCGTTTCCTATAGTCTACAGATTCTAGAAAAGGAGAGTCGTTGAATAACGAAGTAAGGAAAAACCCACTTTGTTTTATGAAAAAATTAAATCAAGGCACTAAAAACTCCCAAAAACAATTTTGTCAAAAATTAATTTATAAACAAATGCAGTTCCTTCTACATGACAATATTTTTCATAGGTCGGATATCCATAAGTAGTCTCGTGATAATGAAATAGACATTTCCATTGACGGGTGTTGCAGAAACATTGTAGCGCAAGCACTGAGGGCAAGAAGGTCTTGACTATCTCTTTTGAGGATTAGCGACAAAAGCATCCGACTTTCGTGAACCAATTCGGATTACGAGCCAACTGCTCAAGAAGAGGATTATTCCAGATAGTTCTGAAAGATCTTTAATTGAGGTCCCTTATTTTCAGACTCGATTGTTCTTTTATTTTTTCTTTTGCTCTTTCAATCACGTCTGTGTTCTCTTCTTTACCGTTATCTACTAAAGAACTCCTCCTTGTGCAATTTACCTTCATAAACAATTGAACGTAATTCAAGCGTCGAGTAAGGCTTTTATTTAAACACAGACCACGTTCTTAATTGCAGCTTCAATCTATCATTTACACCGAACCCTAATGAAGCTTGCTTTAAATTATACTTTTCGATGGTTTAATTTGTTACGAAAGGAGTCTTACAGTAAAGTCATTAGTTAACGCCTGTATTTAATATTGATTCATCAGCAAAAACACAAAGGACAGTTTCTAATATCGATAGAAAATAGTAAGCAAATTTAATTTTACTTACGATATCGTAACGAGATAGACAAGATAGTGAGAATAAATATAAATTTATACACCCAGTAATGATTATGACGATAATAATAATGATAATAATAATAATAATAATAATAATGATAATAATGATTATGAGAATGAGAATGATGATAATAATAATAATAATAATAACAACAATAAAATTAATAATATTAATAACAATAATAATAATAATAATAATAATAATAATAATAATAATTCCAACAACTCATGTAGACAAATTCCAACAATTTTATTTTTATTTTAGTAGGTTATTTTACGACGCTTTATCAACATCTGAGGTTTTTTTCTCTTATTATGTATTTTGTGTATATATCTATGTAAGCCACCTGTAATTGGAAACCTGCTTCTGTTGGTGGTGGATTTAAAATAAAATAAAAAATTTATCGTCTGAATGAGATGAAGGTGATAATGCCGGTGAAATGAGTCCGGGGTCTAGCACCGAAAGTTACCCAGCATTTGCTTATATTGGGTTGAGGGAAAACACCGGAAAAAAACCTCAATCAGGTAACTTGCCCCGATGGAGAATCGAACCCGGGCCACCTGGTTTTGCGGCCAGACGCACTAACCGTTACTCCACAGGTGTGGACTAAATTCTAGCAAGACGAAGACCAAGATCATAGGAAGTAAAGTAAAAAAAGGTATATTTGCGAATTGTAAATGAGGCAGTAGAGCAAGTGGACAGCTTCAAATACTTGACGTCCTATAAGAGTAACATGAGCTGCTTCCAAGAAGTCAAAAGGAGGATAGCAATGACCAAGAAAGCTTTTAATAGAAAGAGGAGCATCTTCTGCGGACCTCTAGGGAAAGAACTAAGGAAGAGACTAGTGAAGTGCTTTGTGTGGAGTTTTGAATTGTATGGGGCAGAAACATGGACATTACGACGAAGTAAAGAGAAGCGAATAGAAACATTTGAAATGTGCATATGGAGAAGGATGGAGCGTGTGTCATGTAAAGAAACAATGTTAGTACACGCATCTCATTAATAAATAAAGCTACAAGATTGCCTCCCCATCAGTACTATTTCCCCCTTTCAGTCTTACACCTTTTGTATGAAACAATTTTTCATTTGGTTCTTGCGTACAAAGTTATTTTGGGTGGTCAAGATAAATGTAAAATTCTGTATAAAACTCTTTATAACTTCTTATACGTAATGTTTGGATTAAAGTTCCTTAAGTTCAAAATAAATATGTGACGTCATTTTCACCAGAATTAATGTCTAGAGAAATGATTATAAATTCATTTTAATTAACCAATTTTATTTCAAAAATCTTCTCTTTTCCATCACGGTAGATCTTTAATGCCTACACCTTTTAGCTAATATAAATTCTACTACAAATGTAGAACATTACAACATTTAATTAACACGTTTTAATTGGTATAATTATCTCGAATACTTCATAGAATGAAACAATTAAATTGAATCCGCCGCAAGAAGTTCGGTGCAAATGAGTAATTAGTCTTCATATAAATCTTAATCACTTCCAAGACCGAATTCTACACTGTCACACCAGGTGGCGTTTCTTCCAAAAGGTTCGATGATACTTCCGTCAAACTTTAAGGAGAGTTTCTACTGAAAACTTAACAGAATGCATGAAGCTAAATTGTTCTGCAATCTTCTCCTCGCTGACTGAATGAGCTTCGGGGAAGTGGGAGGAGGCAGTGGAAGGCAACTTGTCTGAAAAGAGTCACCTGCTATTTCGATACAAGAGAATTTCATAATTAATCGTCGATGAAATAAAATTCTTGTGTCGTCACCAAAGTATTTAATTAAGGTTGTTTCCCTGTGTAGCATTATTGAGTGGATAATTATATTAAATACATTTAAAATCTCTATCCTCCATTATTTCCAAGAAGTCGATTCGGTTGATGTTAAGTGTGACTAATTTTCTGCAAGAGTTCTCCATTATTAAACGCATGTTCGTGTTTCTTAGTCGTCAGAATTCTTATTTAAAACAGAATACTTGCAATGAACAATAAATGTTATATATTTCTATGTTTTTAATTTTTGTAAACTGTACACTTCTCAGTATTTATCGAACGGCTTAATTATGAATTATTGAAACCAGTAGATGTGAAAAGAAATATAAAACTTACCGGTTTTTTACTCTTTACGATAGGCTTCTTCACTTGTCAGAAATTATCTAGTCTTGAGGGCCATTGTTATAATTCATGCCATTGAACAAAATGTTATTCAAGGAATGCTCTCATTTACGGCTCGCAGTAGTAATATGCGTTACAAGAGCGGTATGTTGACGTTTTCATGTTCGAGGAAAAGATTGAAAAAGCGAAACGTAGTTGAGCTTTTTTAATTTCCGAGAACATGAAAACAAACATACCGCTCGTGTATCGTACATTATTTTGTACGAGGATCGTTTATTACATACCCGAAAGAGGAATTTCTAATTAGTTGCAATGAAATCTCCATCTTGGTTTCTGTTCAATGACGGCAACTTTGGAAAACAAATATATCTATCTTCAACATTGTTCTATATAAAATATTTTCTGTGTTTACTATACTGCAGCAGGCCGTGATATACGTCTGTCTTTTTTTTCTCCCAGTCTATGATGAGTCTGGAATCTTGTTGATTTTTTCACGGCTTCCTTAATGTTACTTGCATTACAAATGCAGTAACTTTCGTGGTGTTGTAGAGGTTACTTAATTTTTGCAAATATTTAAAAACAATAATTAACAGTGCAATTTAGGTGAAATTGCAGTGGTAAGTTTCTAATTTATAATTGTTACTATATTGAACGTCTTTAAAAATGATATGTTAAAAGCCTAAAGCAGTAAAATGAATATGACGCTTAAGCGGTAAGAATAGGGAAATTGTTATGTGTGTTACGTTGGGAATACTGAATGTTGTATTTCACACTTACCGCGTATTGGTTTTGTGCGTATCTGCTTGGTTTCCGCACAAAACCAATCCGCGGAAAGTGTAAAATTCCACATTCAGTATTCCCAACCTAACACACATAACAATTTCCCTCTTCTTACCGCTTAAGTGACGTATTGAATTTACTGCTTTAGGCTTTTAACATATTATTTTTAGAGGCGTTCAATATAGTAATAATTATAAATTGGAAACTTACCACTGCAATTTCACCTAAATTGCACTGTTAATTATTGTTTTTAAATATTTGCAAAAATTAAGTAAACTCCACAACTCCACTACAGTTACTGCATTCGTGATGCATGTAACATTAAGGAAGCCGTTTGTTTTAAGTTCGCATTTATAGACTGGGAGAAAAAAAGACAGACATATATCACGGCCTGCTGGAGTATAGTAAACACAGAAACATTTTAAAGCAACAATGTTGAAGACAGATATTTTTGTTTTGCAAATTTGCCGTCATTGAACAGAAACCAAGATGGATATTTCATTGCAACTAATTAGAAATTCCTCTTTCAGGTATGTAATAAACGATCTTCGCACAAAATAATGTACGATATACGAGCGGTATGTTTGTTTTCATGTTCTCGGAAATTAAAAAAGCTCAACTACGTTTCGCTTTTTCAAACTTTTCCTCGAATATGAAAACTTCAACATATCGCTCTTGTAACGAATATTACTATACCAGGGTGCGGATTTTGATGACGTGTCATCTTTTTCCTTTACATCCTTTGCAAGGTCTGTAAATATACAGGAATATCATTTTATTTTTACTTCAATTTTTATTGTACTGATTTTTTTATGTACTTCACTCCCACCTCTTCTACTAATGAAGTTCCAACTTTCCCTCACACAGAACCAAGACCGCATATAGTAAACAGTACTGAGTTAGTGAGTATAGTACGTTTTAGAAATATGTTCGCGTTTTCCAGTGACGAAAGAGCTTTCATTATTGAATCATATTTTGGCACAAGTACTGTCGTCCGTTTGTCTATGTCGCATACCGATTTCCCCCACCTGCTTCTGCTCGCCTCTCTGTAAAGGTTAGTGGCTGGGCTGTCTTAGCTCTGTTTTGAAAACAATAATTTGTCTTAGGAATTAGACGTCTACGTAATATTATACATCTGCTTAAAATAACTTAAATAAAAGGGCCTCATTAAATAATTAACTGTCACGTGATTTCTCCCCTTTATACGATCTTGCGACATAACCACTTGGACGGGCAGTAGATAGCATGTCTCAGTAATTTTATCTGTGCAGGTCGGGTAGAAATGAAGATTGCATTTACAGTACGTAAGGTACTCTTTAAAGAGTATGTACAGAATTATTTCAACATGAGTTACTAGTACGAAGGACGAAACTGGTAATTGGAATTAGATGAAATAGTCTATAATGCGATAATATGCACAAACGAACTGAAGCCTGTATCGAAATGAACGGCCACCATTAAAAAAAATGTATTTAAATATCCATATTATGATTATTTTTCAGTTTAACTTCATTTTCTATATTGTACACTAATATGCTGTAGAAAGTATAATATACGCTGCATAATGAATACGTTCGCATGGATAACTCAGTTCGTGAGTAAAACACTTATTGTTAATATTTTACTATATCTTGATTAAACAAAAACCTATTGAAAATTATGAAATTCAAAATTGCGATATTTCCTAGTATACGTAAATATATTAACTACTTTTCTTTCCTCCTATACCTAGTAAAGTGATTTGTTTGTATTTTACGCCAATATCATTGAACTCCAGGCGTGGAAGGGGGATAGCAAACTATGTTTCCGGTTCTCAACCGTTAATCCAAAGGCATAGCCAAGTTAATATTAGGAATGTTAGTAAAAATAAAATGATGTCCCTGTATAAATCCTGGATACGACCTGCTGGTTACACAAGTGGGTTTTTACGTCATTTTTAGTCATTTTGAGCTGTTTTAATCTTTTAAATCATTATTTTTTTAATTTTGAGGGCATTTCTTGGTCATCTTTCAAATTTGAAGATGATTTTTAGTCATTTGAGCCAATGATTTCAATGGCGAACTAAATTTTCCCATTATATGGGAAAACTCGCAAAATTAGTACTGACACTATTGCATTCAAATGAGGTACCTGAAGGGATTTTTCCAATAGTAAATAGTCTTTCACCTACTTTTGAGACATCGGCGAACTTTCAAGCAAGATACCCAATCCCATGATAGTGAAAAAAACGTATCACGGAATTACGGGTATCACGGCATTAGGAAACTTTACCGTACACCATGAGACATGACTTCATCCGGAAAAAGATGGGATTCGGTGTGCAATATCCGGTCACAGGACCATTGAACCATTTTTCTTTGAAAAAAAGCGTAAATACCGATGTGTATAAAACGATTTCACTGACTTCTTGGCGTAGCTAGAGTTCCAAGAGAACAGACGAAAATGATCCGGACTATAATTCTGAACATGACAGGGATTGAGAACAAGATTACTACTCGGATGGAGTGGATGAAGATGTAACTAACCAAATGGTGATTCATTGAATTTCTATGGTAAAAATGCATGCAAATAAAATATAAAAGATAAATATAAAGATAGCCTATTGTGTCCCATGTAGGGCAAAGGCCTCCTTAAATAAGGGAAAGCTCTACTTGCCTAACGTGGTGAACTAGTTCACGTTAGACGTGATATTTAAGTCTAGGAACTTGAATTTCTTTAACAATGATTCTCTCACTGCCTTTCACCACTTCCTGTCTATGCACAAATGTCCCTCGAGTAGTTTCCACTTGTGTCTCTAGCCTCTCTGGGCCATTGTTGACCTGCCTGTTCTCTGAGGAAGTCTGCCCATCTGCGCCGAGGTCTGTCCTGAAGTCTCCTTCCTATACGGGGGTCCCACATGGTAGCTCAGTATGTCCATCTGTCGCCTGGTAGCCTGGCCACGAGTCCACCCCATTTCCATTTGGATGTAATGGCTGCATGTGTGATGTCCTGTGTATCTGCTAGTTGGTACAGGCATGCAAACGGCTCTTACATAAAGCTGAAGAGGAACATTCATCACCAGAAATCAGTCACAAGTATCTTCTCATGGAAGAAATGAGGCGATGCATAGCTTGCATCTATTTATATCAAATAGATAAGTTTAATATAAGCCTTTATTCTTAAGGTAAGCATATTGTATATTGTAGCTGAAACAAGAAAACAATTAAATTGGACTAGGAATTATATGAATAAATAATAGGGGAATTAAATAATCAGGTATACGCATAAATATGTTTATTAGTAATGAGTTATTTCAATGAATTATATTTCCTATTTAATAAGAGACAGTACGGGACTATTAAAAATCCTATATTACGTTATCTAAAAATTTCCTAATACTTCGTATTTAAACATGTCAGTGGCGATGTTTTGATGTTTGTTTCCCATATCGGATTCACATAATTTAATCATGTATCCGTTTATACTCGCACTAGTGTGGTAGAAGTCCGTAGACAATATTCCCTTCACTGCTTTCATCAGCATTGAATTCATGATGTAGCCTATTAAAGTGGAACTGGCGCTTTGCAGTCCTTACTAGAACACACTTTAATTTTGTAAAATTGTCCATCCAATCCTACTAAGTGCAAGTAGAGAATTATTGATATTGTTTATGGAGAAATTGTTCGCCGTATGTCCAAAAAATACACAAAATCCAAGAATCTTTATTAAAAATACAACAATCTTTACTAATTTACTTTCCGTGTGGTAATTATATTAAGGAACATTGTATCTAGCATGTTTTGTTCACTTCCTAGGTAGAGTGTGTTTTTTCCATCCAAGCCATGTTTTTCGATCCCAGGCGTGGGAAATGAAAAATATTATTTGTCTTCCTACCATGGGACTGGGTGTTTCTTCCTTATCGTGCATTATCCTGTGTTATCTCAGCGGTGGCCCTGTGCCCTGTAGACCACACCACCAGGGAGTCCCAGAACTTTTGTCTGTCAAATATTGGTCTGCTAATATCTCAAGTTATAATTTTCTCCATCGCACTGGACTCTAAACATGAATGGAGGTAAAATATGACACAAAAAGGACATGCTATAATTGCTGGAGTTATATTTTTTCTCAGTTCTCTCATTTGTTTTTTTTTTTTTTTTTTTTTTACTCAGACGGTAACGTTTCAGACTCGCATTCGGGAGGTCCCTGGTTCAAACCCCGTGGCCGACTAATCTGACTGGGGTTTTTCATGTCATGATTCGTCACCGCCTTAGTCACCAATATCATAAACATTAATTAAAATCTAAAATCAGTTCCATGAACACATGCCATCTGCAACATTGAAATAGAAACAGGAACTCGACAATAGTGAAAACGGCCTACTCGTATGTACACTACTGTTTGTGAAAAGTGCAACACCCAGAAAGAATGCCCCGAACGACTTCAAACTCGGGAGATGTGTAGAACAGTGTACCACCAAATAATTGATTACTTTCCAAGAGATGGCATACTCATAAGCCCAACAGTGACATCTCTTGTTTCACCAGCAAGGTCAGTGTTATGCCTTGCTCAGTAAGTGCAGAGCTACCTAACGAAGTGGAAACGTGAAAGCTAGTGCAGGTATGCCTCGTCGACGTGGAAGGGCACAATATCAGCACTTGGGTGAGTTCGAATTGGGCAGAATGGTTGGTCTTCAGGAAGCAGGTTTGTCATATCGTGACATTTCGGCTCGTACAGGGCATGCTGCTACGACAGTGATGCGTGTGTGGAATCAGTGGATAGAAGAGTGTCGTACGCAGAGTTGAGCTGGTACTGGACCACGTAATGTGACCACAGCACGGGATGACCGCATCTTGTCCGCATGGCCGTGACGGACCGTACAGCTACATCCACAGTGTTGAGTCGACGTTGGAGTACTGCAACGGGTGTGGATCTGTGTGCGTCAACGGTTCGTCGCCGTCTTTTGAGGGCTGGACTAGTGGCTCGCATGCCGTTGCGTCGGCTTCCATTGTCCAGAAACCACGAACGTCTCGGACTGCAATGGGCACGTTGGCGTGCTGAGTGGCAAAATGTAGTGTTTTCAGACGAGTCCCGCTTCAACTTGTCCTACAATGATGGCCGCATACGTGTTAAACACTACCGTGGTGAACGCAATCTGAGAGCCTGTATTGTTGAGCGGCATAGCAGACAAACGCCTAGTATGATGGTTTGGGGCGCCATTGGATACAATATGCCGTCTCGCCTCCTACGTATTCAGGGCAATCTGAACAGAAACTGCTACATTATGGAGGTTTTAGAGCCCGAGTTACTGCCCTCCTTGAGGCAGCTCCACATGCCATATTTCAGCAGGACAATCCCGGCCACATGTGGCGAGGATTGTGCAAGCTTTCTTTGAATAACGACGGATATCATTGCTTCCCTGGCCTGCACGTTCGCCAGACATATCGCCCATCGAATGTGTCTGGAATATGGTAGGTCGGCAACTTGCTCGTCATGATCCTCCAGCACACACTCTTCACGCTTTGTGGACTCGCATACAAACTGCGTGAAGGGAGATTCCCCAGGAACATATCCAGGTCCTCTTTGATTCCATGCCACGACGCTTAGAGGCTCTGATTGCAGCGCATGGAGGCTTCACACCATACTGAAATCTCACTGTCACAGATCTAGTAGAGTTCTGTAATTATAATAATTTGTGTATTATCATGTATCTAATCTGTGGTATCAATTTCATTTCAGTCACATGTATCCTTCTTGTTGTTGCAATTTCCACAAACATTACTTTATGTACCCACAGATTCTAAACACGCAATATGACCACAGATGTTAAAGTGTGTATAAATTTACTTAAAAGAAAAAGTGTTGATAAAAAATGTAATATGTTTTTAATCAGTTGTTAAAATTTATGTAACTGTTATATGTAATTAATAATAATAATAATAATAATAATAATAATAATAATAATAATAATGATAATAATTCAATTTGTGAGACAAGTGTATGATCAATATGTTTGTGACAATCTAACCCATTACTAAACCTGTGATTATCATTCATATGCTTAGGTAAATGCCGTCGACGTCGGTTATGTAGTCTTTCATGCAACTGCTGAGGAAATACTTTGGACATTACCTGTGAATCGAGAGACTGAAAGTTTTGTGTTCCATATTATACATAGATAACACTGGTTGAAAGGATGTTAGACTTATAGTATTAGTACACAGCTGACTGCCATTCAGTACATCTCTATTTAGTTCATGGAAATGCAATACAAATTAGATCAGCGAATTTTCATTTAGAGAAGTCCTCCACGAAATCTTAAGAAAGATCAACAGGCAAATGTATCCAAGGTGTTGTTTAAAAACATTGTTAAAAGTGAAAATTTTTTACATGAAACGTTGTTTATGTTTCTAAATACAAAGTAAACATGTGTTGGTAAGGTGTTTTTTTCTTTTTGTAAATCATCTCGCGACCCTTCTCATCTATTTTTCACTAGCCCCCCAGGGGTTTGAGACCCCGACTTTGGAAACCACTGGTCTTGAGGATTCATGTCTCGACGTTTCGAAAGAAATCACGTAAGACTGGTTCACAATAAACCGGGAACGGAAACGAGAACGAGAACGGAAATATTGTTAAAATAAATGTATTTAAATGTCACATTCAGAATTAACTATTGTGAATGCTCTCATTTAAATACATGTATTTTAACATTTTTTCCGTTCTCGTTCTCGTTTCCGTTTCCGGTTTATTGTGAACCAGCCTTTACAGACTTCACCGCTATGTGTCTTAGCTATCATAACCTACTTTGTTACGTAATCTTATGTTAATGCTTGGCTACCTTTAGGGATTTGGGTTCCTTCAAGATGTAACTTTTGAGTATTCTGAAATGTCGAAGTTATAGAACCTTAAGACACAGTTAGAAATCCCCTCGAGGAATTGTTGAAACCCCTGAAAACTTATTCACCGTCAGTGTTGGTAAAGTTTGCTAGTGAAACTGATTAGCTCATATAAGAATTGCGTATAAAGAATTACGAAGCGATCTAAATCACTGAACTAATAAAATTGCGTTCATTAGATAAGAAAAATGATATATACCTGCGAATTCTCGTGTGAGAAGGTAATTTCTTACAAAGATTAAATTAGTATGAAGGGGTGAAAAGAAAAAAAAAAGAGTAAAAAAAATCTGGAATGATATTACCAACCCTATGCTCATATCTTCTGCCGAGGTGAAGAAAAAGAGGTTTTTCAAAATCTCATAACCTCATCAACATTATGAAATATGAGACATTCCTGCTCCAGAAACTTGACCCCGGCTTGGATTCGATATCACGTGTCCCTTTTCATTATACATCTTCAAACTCTGTGTGAGGAGGGTGTGAAGGAGAGAGGAGATAATAAGGATAAGACGAGCTGAAAGAGGATAGTGGCTATTTATAGAGTTTCATCTGACTCTTTGTCTTTTTTTTTCTCGCCGAACAGCATTTCATTCTCATTTTATCATCCGTTGCCTTCTGTATTCCACCTGGCGTTGAGGCGAACCTTTTGTTCCTTCTCTCCTCTTCTTGTCTCACACTCAACATCAGACTGTCGCCGCCTTCGGAAAGGAAATTAAATCTGCGTCAGTGCAGGAGAGATGGCAGTAGGGGAGATCCGCGGGGTGTGGGAGGTAGGGGGACACAGAATTCTGGAATGTGAGCAGTCATCAATATTGCTGTTTTATGCTTCCATTTGTCTAATGAAACGCTCCATTCTCCGGGGTTAATAGTGGGACAGTCCGCGATATTTTGCGAGAAATTAAGTCTGCATTCAAAGTTATTTGTCATGAATCATTGAAGAAAACGCAAAATTAGGATCCTCAGGCATTACTTGAGACTGTATGATTTAAAAATTCCATGACATTCACTCGTGATGCGAAATTTATTTAGATTTTGTATTATACTATAAAATCGAAGCGTCAATCCATTTTGAGCTATTTACTGGCTACATCTTCAGAGGACGCAAGGAAAGGAGTATCTGTCTGAGTGAGCAATTTATCTCCCGACCGGAAAGCGGCAACATTGCTATCCACACGAGAGATTGCGTATCATACGTTAAAGCCACGGCCAAGGTCTCGTTTACGTCAGTATGAGTTGAAGTCAAGACAAGGCAGAAAATTGTAATAGCTTCTTCTGCATTAGTAGGTTGTGATTATCATATCACCGAAACTGCGCTGTTTCCATAACCAGTGTGGGAATGCTCCCGCCGATAGTCATAATCGCCGCTTACAGGATCGGAGATAAATAAAATTGAATAATTTTTAGGGAAAAATTGTTCCGGGGCCGGGTATCGAACCCGGGACCTTTGGTTAAACGTACCAACGCTCCACCAACTGAGCTACCCGACACCGATCCAACTTTTCCCTCTATATCCACAGACCTCAAAGTGGGGTGACAACCGTCAAGCAACCAACATTGAGTGCACACTAACTCTGTGTGACTTAAATTGTGATTTCTGTTAACGAACAGTGACGTGTATTATGCAAATCAAGCTTTCAGGTATAACTCCCTGTCAAGTTAATTTGAATAATTTTGAGGGAAAATTGTTCCGGGGCCGGGTATCGCACCCGGGACCTTTGGTTAAACGTACCAACGCTCCACCAACTGAGCTATCCGGGAACTCTACCCGACACCGAAAGGTCCCGGAACAATTTTACCCTCAAAATTGTCAGCCCACTTTGAGGTCTGTGGATATAGAGGGAAAAGTTGGATCGGTGTCTGGTAGAGTTCCCGGGTAGCTCAGTTGGTGGAGCGTTGGTACGTTTAACCAAAGGTCCCGGGTTGGATACCCGGCTCCGGAACAATTTTTCCCTCAAAAATTATTGAAATCAACTTGACAGGGAGTTATACCTATAAGCCTGATTTGCATAAATAAAATTGTTTACCCAGTAGAAAGTGAAATTCTTGAACAACTCTTGAAACTGGATACAATAAAAGGTTTCTGTTTTCCTATCCTTGTCTTCACTGATGAAGGCTCAGATAATTTATTAGTTTAAGAAATTATTTCGTATGTACAATATAAAGTCAATCTTCCTTCATTTGTTAACTATCAATTACTAATGCGCAATGACTGCAATAGTGGAATATGCTTATACTTATGACTAAGTTCACAAAAATGACTTTACAGTACCTATAAAATACTTTTCCGAAATTGAAATTACTTTTTCTTTTTTCTCTTCAAATTTGTCATTACTTTTTCCACACTTCAATTTGCTATTTCCGAAGTTCAGTTCTCTTCAGAATACAAATTTACCATTTCCAAAATGTAAATAATTTTCTAAAAGTAAAATACCTTTTTTTTAACGAGTTTGTTGAAATTAGGTTTGGAAATAAATAACAGAATATTTATCACGTTCTGAACATTATTTATACTTATATAATATGTTCCTTTCTCCTAGAAATTAATGTTCCAGTAATTTAACATCATCAGACAGTACATTTCACTTGACGATATACGTCAAAGGAAGAACAATTGTTTGTATGCATCTGAAGTCTGATTAATCGAATATGTAGCTAATCGGCGACGTATGCATTGGAGGGGGAAAGGAACTGTCCACCCTAACCCATTATCTCCTGGCCTAGTTTCTCATGAATGATGCCTTATTGGTGCTACTTATAAGTTTCAAACACAGTCTAATATATGCAGTCACGAAGCTCGAGTTTATGAGGGTACTAGGAACAATAGACTGTGCAGGTATTATTTCACATTGTCTGTAATGAGGCGATAGTAGCGATCCTAGTGGTTAGTAAGTATCTATGGATGCATATTTACTACGTATTGAGCTTCGTGACTGTATATATTAGACTGGTTCAAACCTATCTTTGGACAGTTGACTAAACAACATTGCCTACCTATAGGATAGAGGATAGTAGGCCTAGTCGAATATGGGGTACCTTTCTTGTTTGTTAAATACTGTTCAGAATATCAAATATTATTTGTATGCACAGATAATATAAATTGATTCTCCGACACTTTCCTTACTTTGCAGGATGTCATTGATGTATACAAATATACAAAAACTCGATTTTTTTTAAACATCAGCATTGGTTTTCTAATATGGGATAGTGCGTGCCTAATATGGGATGACAGAGGTTCCTAATTTGGACTTTATAAAGTAAATATGCATATAACTACAATTCCAATTATTACATTGAACAATGTCTTTAATGGTTGATTGGTACCCAGAATAAAAGTCACAGATTCAAATCCCGATCGATTACAGTAGTTTATTCTCAGCGGCCGGGTAGCTCAGTTGGTAGAGCAGCTGGCTACGGACTGGAAGGTCCGGGGTTCGATCCCAGGTGGTGACAGGATTTTTTCTCGTTGCTAAACTTTCAGAACGGCCCCGAGGTTCACTCAGCCTCCTATAAAATTGAGTACCGGGTCTTTCCCGGGGGTAAAAGGCGGTCAGAGCGTGGTGCCGACCACACCACCTCATTCTAGTGCCGAGGTCATGGAAAGCATGGGGCTCTACCTCCATGCCCCCCAAATGCCTTCATGGCATGTTACGGGGATACCTTTACCCTTTTTTTACTTCAGTAGCTCACAATTTGTCTCTATTTATTTTCTTTTTTTACATGTCATCTTTGAGCGAGTATAAATAGGCTATTCACATAATACAGACAAGGAAGCTCCATGTGTACTTAATAGGCTTGTATGTAAACTAATAATATATATTCCCTAATATTGGGTAACCCATTGGCTGTAGTTATTGCTTGATGTATTCATTCATTCATTCATTCATAGTGTTCTGCCCAAGGGCAGGTCTTTCACTGCAAATCGAGCATTCTCCAGTCTTTCCTATTTCTGCCTTCCTCTTTGTCTCCGCATACGATTCATATATCTTAATGTCGTCTATCATCTGATATCTTCTTCTGCCACGAACTTTTCTCCCGTTCACCATTCCTTCCAGTGCGTCCTTCAGAAGGCAGTTCCTTCTCAACCTGTGACCCAGCCAATTCCTTTTCCTCTTTCTTATCAGTTTCAGCATCATTCTTTCTTCATCCACTCTTTCCAACACAGCTTCGTTTCTCATTCTGTCTATCCATTTTACACTTTCCATCCTTCTCCATATCCACATTTCAAATGGTTCTAGTCATTTCTCTTCACTGTCGTAATGTCTATGTTTCTGCCCCATATAATGCTACGCTTCACACAAAGCACTTCACTAGTCTCTTCCTTAGTTCCTTCGCCAGAGGTCCGCAGAAGATGTTTCTTTTTCTGTTAAAAGCTTCCTTTGCCATTGCTATTCTCCTTTTGACTTCTTGGCAGCAGCTCATGTTACTGTTTATAGTACATCCCAAATATCTGAAGCTGTCCACTTGCTCTAATATCTCATTTAGAATTCGCAAGTTTAACTTCTTTACCTTTCTTCTTATGACCATGGTCTTCATCTTGTTGGCATTTATCTTCATTTCATATTGCTCACAGCTGTCATTTAGCTCCAGTAGCATATCCCTTAGTATCATCTCTTCTTCTTCTAATAACACCATATCATCAGCACCTTTTAACACTTTATTCTTCTTCCTCCTACTGTCACTCCTCTCATGTTCTGAAATCAATTTATTCTTCACTGAATCCTCAGAATAGATGTTGAACAGGGTAGGTGATAAAGGGCATCCTTTTCGTACTCCTTTTTCATATTTCATTTTCTTCTGATATTTCTTCTCCCATCCTGCCTTTGACTCGTTGTTTCATATAAAGTTTACTGAACAGCCTCCTTTCTTTCCAATCCACGCCAATTTTCTTCAGGATCCTCATCAGTTTATTCCAATCCAGTTTAATGTATGTAAAGTAAAAAATAAGGGTAGAACAACAGTAAATCTTGCGCATAATGATTACAGCTGGAGTTCTGTAGATAATGATTCTAGGCAATATCGGTTATATCAACAGATCTAAATACAGGATGAACTATACAACAAATATTCCAGTAGGATGAAGAACAAGGGATACAATACCGAAAGCCTCTCAATTCTATAATCCCAATACAATAAGCCTAATATGCTGTGATATCCTATTCTCTAAACTCGAATCAAAATCTCTCCAGGTTGGCTAGTAACACCCACACACAAAGGCTAGTCCATTGGGAAAGGGACTTCATTATTGGATTTAAATATATTGCTGAAATCACGTCATTAGTATGAGGAATTTTGATACGAGGTGACAGTAAAATACCATAAGATACACTGAAATGCCGTGAAAAATGGTTATAATACCAGAATAGATATACTCAAAATACCGTCCTAAAGCCACACGGACTATTTATTGCTTATCGTTTATTAGTTTATCCATAATTATTATCTAAACTGGTCTTTATTTCGCCGTCTTTAGGAACCGAAACAATGGCTTTATTCACAGCACTGAATTAAAAGTTTTTTTTTTGCTGTTGTTTATACTCGCTTTAACGTCTCTGGTCATATCGCGAGATAATCCGAAGGTCTGTGTACTATTGTTGAGGACTGGTTCTATTGTTGTGAACCAGATGGTGTCTGTAGATATAATACTGATTCGTTATGAATATGAATTTGGTGTGAATGAAGCCGGTGATATATTCAGGGATGCTGAGAATTAAAAACGAATTACATTTTTTTCCATTACAACCAACACATTATTAACTATAAAATCCATTTTTTCATTTGTAACTTCTTCACATACATCACATTACAAAGAAAAGGTGTACAATTTAAAATTGAATTCAGATGCCAATATAATTAAATTTTATATACCAGAAATGGATAAAATATTGTATAACATTCGAGAGAGAACAGATTTTATTCTCTTATATTATAAATTAATATTATTACAAATTATTAATTAATTGGTTTATTAGTGTATTTATTATACCTAGGTAGTATAGTCGCTAAGCGCGGGGCTTCTGTGCTCGAGGTTGCGGGTTCGATCCCGCCTAGGTCGATGGCATTTAAGTGTGTTTAAATGCGACAGGCTCATGTCAGTACATTTACTGGCATGTAAAATAACTCCTGCGGGACAAAATTCCGGCACACCGGCGACGTTGATAGAACCTCTGCAGTTGCGAGCGTCGTTAAATCAGCCATATTTTTTGCTTGTTTAATAATTTACTTACTTATTAATTTATTATTTACTTATTTTATTATTCCGTTACAAACTTACTTAGGCTACTTATTTATTAAGTTACTTATTTGCTTTTAATTTTTTTTTACTCCTTTAATTCTTATTTACATATTTAATTATTATCTATTTCTTAGTTACTTATTCCTTTGTTTGCCTATTTATTAGTTATGTTTATTTACTTATTTATTGACTTTGTTATTTACTTGGTTACTTACTTATTTACTTACTTAGTTTATTTCTTTATTTATTTAGTCAGTCATTCATTTACTTACTTGTGATTTATGTATGTATGATTTATTAATTTTTTTATTCTGGCAGAGTTAAGGCCAATAGGACTCCACACCACCAGAGATAGAAACATTTAAGCAAAACAAACGCAAATCACTAAAATAAATTAACATTTGATCTAAAGCAATAGTGATATAATTTAAGTGACAAGATCTACAAAAGAAGTAATAGCACCTAAATCAGAACTGTTGTACTTGGGGCCTATATTAAAGATAATGAAAGAGTCAATAATATATAACAAACAGTTTAATTACTTATTTATATACTTATGGTTTTTATAAAACCCGGAGGTTCATTGCCGCCCTCACATAAGCCCGCCATCGGTCTCTATCCTGAGCAAGATTAATCCAGTCCCTATCAACATATCCCACCTCTCTCACATCCATTTTAATATTATCCTCCCATTTACGTCTCGGCCTTCCCAAAGGTATTTTTTCCCTCTAGAGTCCAAGACAACACTCTATATGAATTTTTGGATTCACCCATATGTGCCAACGTCTGGATTTAATGTTCCTAATTATATCAGATGAAGACTACAACGCGTGCAGTTCTGTGTTGTGTACCTTTCTGCATTCTCCTGTACCTTCATCCCTCTTAGCCCCAAAAGTTTTCCTAAGCACCATATTCTCGAACACTCTTAACCTTTGTTCCTCTCTCAAAGTGAGAGTCCAAATTTTACAATCATACTGAATAACCGGTAATAAGCCTATAACTGTTTTATAAATTCTAGCTTTCAGATTTTTTGACAGCAGACTGGATGATAAGAGCTTCTCAACCGAATAATGACATTTCCCATATTTATTCTGCGTTTAATCTCCTCCCGAGTGTCATTTATATTTCTTACTGTTGCTTCAAGATATTTGAACTTTTCCACCTCTTCAAAGGATAAATTTCCAATTTTTATATTTTAATTTCGTACTATGTTCTGGTCACAAGACATAATCATATTCTTTGTCTTTTTGAGATTTACAAAGTTTAATTACTATGAAAATGTATTACATTTAGGTACAAAACATTCCAATATTTGATAACTTTATATTAATGTAATGTCCTTCAATTCCTGACGCCACTAGGTAAGGAATTCCAGAGACGAGATGATGTTTTGGTGAAGGAAGACGAATGTAAAAAAGATGTTCACCGAATCAAAATAAGGACACAAACGACCCATATCTGTACATAATCGTCTCGTATGAAATGGACAAGCAGATTCCCTACAGGTAGATTTATTTTACTTACGCATTTTCGTTTAAGTAGCAAATTTAATTATGATTAATAACATTATTTATCCTTCCTGAAACCCTTTTGTCTTGGTAGAATCCATTAATATTATATTGTTAATATTGGATCACATATCATTGCTAAACGCGTTCTAAATCTTGTGTAATCATGGAAGTCAGTTTCAGCACGTGTTCATGTAGGCCTATGTCTTTTTTTCTCTTTCGTTGTTCGTGAATATTTTGGTTTTGTTTTAACATTATTGCATTGTTATTGTAGTATGTTCCTTTCAGAATTCCTTTTACTAGAAAAAGTCCAGAAAACAGAGTATATAAAAATTATTATTATACTTATTTACTGGCTTTTAAGGAACCCGCAGGTTCATTGCCGCCCTCAAATAAGCCCGCCATCGGTCCCTATCCTGAGCAAGATCAAGCCAGTCTCTATCATCATATCCCACCTCCCTCAAATTCATTTTAATATTATCTTCCCATCTACGTCTCGTCCTCCCCAAAGGTCTTATTCCCCCCAGCCTCCCAACTAACACTCTATATGCATTTCTGGATTCGCCCACACGTGCTACATGCCCTGCCCATCTCAAACGTCTGGATTTAATGTTCCTAATTATGTCAGGTGAAGAATATAATGCGTGCAGTTCTGTGTTGTGTAACTTTCTCCATTCTCCTGTAACTTCATCCCTCTTAGGCACAAATATTTTCCTAAGCACCTTATTCTCAAACACCCTTAACCTATGTTTCTCTCTCAAAGTGAGAGTCCAAGTTTCACAACCATAAAGAACAACCGGTAATATAACTGTTTTATAAATTCTAACTTTCAGATTTTTTGACAGCAGTATGCATGATAAAAGTTTCTCAACCGAATAATAACAGGCATTTCCCATATTTATTCTGTGTTTAATTTCCTCCCGAGTATCATTTATATTTGTTACTGTTGCTCCCAGGTATTTGAATTTTTGCACCTCTTCAAAGGATAAATTTCTAATTTTTATATTTACATTTCGTACAACATTCTGGTCACGAGACATAATCATATACTTTGTCTTTTCGGGATTTACTTCCAAACTTATCTCTTTACTTGCTTCAAGTAACATTCTCGTGTTTTCCCCAATCGTTTGTGGATTTTCTCCTAACATATTCATGTCATCTGCGTAGACAAGAAGCTGATGTAACCCGTTCAATTCCAAACCCTCTCTGTTATCCTGGACTTTTCTAATGGCATACTCTAGAGCAAAGTTAAAAAGTAAGAGTGATAGTGCATCTCCTTGCTTTAGCCCACAGTGAATTGGAAACGCATCTTACAGAAACTGAGAAAAATAATAATAATAATAATAATAATAATAATAATAATAATAATAATAATAATAATAATAATAATAGTGATTTTTTTTTCGTAACGTTAACCACGAAGCGATATCTTGTTTTATTTAATACCATATTTTCAGTTAAGAAAGGTTTAAAAATCAATTTCAATATCAAGAAATACTGCTCCTCTAATGCGGCGCGGTCCCAAAGTTCGTGGGTTCGAATCCCGCCTCGGATGGATGTCGTTGTTTAATGTCCTGTTCTGTTTGTGTCCCAGTGGAGGCTCCTACGCTCTACTGACCTTAAACTAGAGGAAACCCACAAATTTGTCAATATCTAGTATGTGTAGTCTATAGAATCATCCTTTCCCCTACGGACCTTGATATGCAAGACTAAAACAGTGCAGTCAAACATCCATGAAATGAAAGTTGAAATCAAGAAATATTATTGGATAAATTTAAGAGATAAAATTTAAAAAGAAAACGGGTAAACTTGAAAAACCTGAATGGTGTTAACTCGGTTATGAAAAACAGAGGCTTATGAGGTGTGCAGGAATCTTCTAATAAAAAATACATTTAAAGCTGCGATATGTTTTATTTCATTATCTATCAAAGCTTACTAGATCAGGGTTTTCAATTCGTCTAAATTTTTTATTATTTTAAAGTACGAGAAATATATACATTTACGCAAAAATACTTTTTCTTTGTTGTTATTTATTCAACTGTCCAAAGACAGGCTGGAACCTCATAAGTGACACCATTAAGTCATAATTCATGAGGCAACTAAGCCAGGAGATAATGCCGTAGGTTTACGTACTTTTGATGAAAGAGTAATGGAACGGAGAAAAATTCTCTCCTGGACCGGGATTTGAACCCGGGTTTTCAGCTCTACGTGCTGATGCTTTATCCACTAAGCCACACCGGATACCCATCCCGGTGCCGGACAGAATCGTCTCAGTTTAACTTCCAACTCTTGGGTTCCCTCTAGTGGCCGCCCTATGCACTACGTCATAGATGTCTATGAACGTAGGACTGAACTCCACACATGTGCTGAGGTGCACTCGTTATGAGTGACTAGTTGGCCAGGATCCGACGGAATAAGCGCCGTCTTAAATCATGGCACCGCGATGGATATCAGGTGTGGCTTAGTGGATAAAGCATCAGCACGTAGAGCTGAAAACCCGGGTTCAAATCCCGGTGCCGGAGAGAATTTTTCTCCGTTCCATTACTCTTTCATCATATGATGACGCAGGATATCTGTATGGTAATATCATATGTACTTCGGTATATTAAAATAATATATATGACGTACTTTGTAGAAATAATGTGTGTTATAAAATATGGTGTAAAATACTTCATAAAACGTTGCTGTGGACTCTTACTGTAGAACAATAAAGTCAAAATTTGCAATGTAAATTGTCAACTGAAGTACGTCTTTTGCGACTAGTGTACATAAAGGATTGAATGTAAGGGTTTTATGGTTGCTAATGTGTTGGTTGTCATGGAAAAAGTTTTGAATTCACAAAAGTGAATTAAAAACTTACCATTCACTGCTGTGAATAAAGCCATTGTTTAGGTTGCAAAGGACGATGAAATGAAGACCAGTTTAGGTACCAGTTATGGATAAAAATTATAAACTATACAATTTATTTAACTTTATTAATTACTAGCCGTACCCGTGCGCTCCGCTGCACCTGTTAGAAATAAATATAAAGTAATTAAATAATTAAAATAGGACGTTTGATCCAGGGAACAATAGTGTTTGATAGAAGGATAAATCGTTTAATATGTTACTTAATTTAAATTGTATTTAAAGAATTAAAATGCGATCATTTTGGTCCAGAGAGCACTCATTTGGTGCAATGACAATTCCTTTAACATGTTTCCTATTTGTTATTACATGCAACCATTGTTTAATAAAGATTGACATATAATTTATTTTTAATGTGTAAACTATAGAGGGTGTTTCAAAAATACGGGGCATAAATTCAGGTATGTATTTCCCATATGTAGACAATCAAAATAGTTCATTACAACATGTGTCCGGAAATGCTTTATTTACGAGTTATGGCCTTCACAACATTGAAATTCACCGGAACGTTTCTCTTTCCGCAGGTCGTTGCCGTCAAAGGAGACATTAAGAGGGCACTCTGACAGTTCATTCCGAGGCGAAGGTTACATTCAGTGTTGTGTAGGCGTTAGACTGTGCGACATGTATTCAAATCAAGAACTGGCAGAAATACACTTCATGTACAGTAAGGCGGACGGCAATGTTTTAGAAGACACTCCACTGATCAATCGTCAACACATTCACTTCTTGCATGATGGCGCTCCTGCACACTTCAGTCGTACGGCTCGCCGGTACTTGGATCGAAGGCTTCCTGATCGATGGATAGGTAGAGGTGGCCCAATTGCTTGGCCTCCACGCTCACCTGTTCTGAACCCTCTCGATTTCTACTTGTGGTGCCATTTAAAATCATTGGTTTATTCGTCTCCGGTGCCTGATTTGGAATCCCTTCGGAATCGAATTGTGGCATGTTCTGAGGACATACGCAATACTCCTGGAGTTTGGGATCGTGTTCGCAGGTCAATGAGACATCGATGTGAGGTCTGTATTCAAGCAGGAGGTGGACATTTTGAACATCTTCTGTAATGACAACGACCTGCGGAAAGAAAAACGTTCCGGTGAATTTCAATGTTGTGAAGGCCATAACTCGGAAATGAAGCATTTCCGGACACATGTTGTAATGAACTATTTTGATTGTCTACATGTGGAAAATACATACCTGAAATTATGCCCCGTATTTTTGAAACACCCTGTATATTACTTGCTATATGTTTCCATTGAATTATAGTAATAACTTAATTTTAACCATTGTTTTCTATGTCTTCAGTAAATGGCGCTTGGCCCACTATGGTTCTGAACCCTTCAAATAACTTAGTGATACAGCATATATAGTGGTATTTAATTAAATTTCTTTCTTTCGGAAATGTAAGAATTCACGATCTCCTATGTAATATTGTCAAGGAATGAATAAATGTGTTTTTTTTTCCTACTCATAAATTTAATATTTTGCACATAGGAGTTACTGCAGGAACAAGAACGCTATAATCTGAGGCGGCGGTGAAAATGTATTATATTGTTATTTTAAAAGTCTTGTATATCCTTAAATATCAGTCCTATCAAAATTTTGCATAGAATAAAACTTATCGGAACTCATTTTTAAAGAAACTTTTATGCAACATTTTTCACAAAAAATCAATAATAAGCGAGATATTTCGATTTATTTAATTCAGGCCCCCTTATAGGGTTAAATAACGTATTTCGAATGCCGTATAGCCTAAAATCTAAGTTACAACGAACTTAATTTATATTCCAATTTTCATCGAAATCCGTTCAACCATTATCGCGTGAAAAGGTAACAAACATCCAGACAGACAGACAGACATACAAAAAATTAATAATTAATTTTACAAATCTGTCAATTTAGCGTCCGATATTACTTCATACAAACACAGAAACATTCTCTGTAGGCTATGTTTCATAGCTTTCGATTGTTGTTGTCCAAGGCCCCTTATAGACGAAGTCATTTGTTTTTTATTTCATTACACCGCCTTATATGGCGTTGTTATTGTAATTTTGGAACTCATTTATCTCATTAAATATCAGTCCTATCAAACTTCTGCATGGAATAAAGCTTATCGGAAATTATTTTTAAAGAAACTTTTGGTATGTAATATTTTTCACGAAAATTAATAATAAGGGAGATATTGCGATTTATTTAATTCAAGCCCTCTTATAACACCCCTTTTAAATAAAATATTATTAATGCCATATAGCCTAAATTCTAAGTTACAACGAACTTAATTTATATTCCAATTTTCATATAAATCGGTTCAGCCATTATCGCGTGAAAAGGTAACAAACATCCAGACAGACAGACATACAAGCAAAAATTTAAAAAAGGCGATTTTCTGTTTCAGGGCGGTTAAATATATATGTTAGGACCAATTATTTTTGGAAAATCGAAAATTACCAGAAAAATTTCGGCTACAAATTTATTATTAGTATAGATAGATATAGATATTAATATTATTAACCTTCATTTCTTATCGATTACCATAAAAATCACTTTGCATAAAGCTGGTTCTCGAATAGAAAATGCTTAATAAAATTGTAAGTAAGACTTCAGTGTTAGACTCTGTCAAGAGGAAAGGGTAGGTTCAAAACTGCGTCTAAATTTGATTTCACTTGGTCTTGTGCACGAAGTGGCCCAATTTAACACTTCCTCGCTCTGCTGCCTCCACCTGGTGCCCATCCGCGGTGCACTGCATGTAAACTAACCTTAAAAACGGACCGCAACACGCGGCTATAAAGATCAGACGTGTGCGAATGTACGCAAGACGGGCAGCCAGCAGGAAGGCCACATCCTTTCACGCCCGTCCGCTCGCACGTCTGCGCTATAAAGAGACGAGGGAACCGCTTCACTTCAGCGAGAAATCGCTGTAACGAACAGCCTGAACCTCGTCTGTGTGTATCAATACATCCGCCGTGGTGTGTGTACCGGTGAAGACAGTCTAGACGCTGCATGTGAACTAATTCCCCGTTTAAGGCATCACTCTATGCCGTTGTGGATAGGATGGCCTGCATTCAGTATCCAAGGCAATTGATAGTGGCACCACAGTCTAATATATACAGTCACGAAGCTCAATACTTACTAAATATGCAAAAATAGATAGTTGCTCACCACCAGGATCGCTACTATCGTCTCATCACACACTCTTTCCCTAGCAGACGATAAAATGTATTGTACTTTAGGTATCGTGTTCTTTTGAAAATATTAACACCTTCCTTCCACTTTTGAAATATGAAATAGATAAGGTTTATATATTACGTTCATAAAATATATATTAAACAAAATGGAGTCTTTCAGGTGAAGCTCCCTGTAAAGCAGATTTGAATAATTTCAAGGGAAAAATTGTTCCGGGGCCGTGCATCGATCCCGGGACCTCTGGTTGAACGTACCAGCGCTCTACCACTGAGCTACCCGGGAACTCCACCCGACACCGTCTCAACTTTTCCCTTTATATCCACACAACTCGCGTGGGCTGACGAAACGCCAGAGACCCACAACGAGTGCACACAATCTCTATGTGACTAGGAATTGTGGTTTTCTGTTAACGTACACAGTGACTACTTTCTATAAACTCACCTTCCTGGATCTTTCGGAAGAAGGATAACTCTAACCTATTTTTCTTACAATTTATAGTACTGCAAACGTCTCCTTGTCCCATATTATTATTAAAATTATTGTATTTTAATCATTTACAGTTGTTACTACCCATAACGAACATTTCACAGTTTACACAACTTTTCACAACAGAGCGAAATACGGCACAATCAATGCCTTTTCGATCTAGACCAGGCCGTAATGTATGTTCGGGTTTTCTATTTCAGTGTATGGAGCTCAGTGAAATATTATATTATAACTTTATTGCGTATCATTGGTAAGCTTTATTTAGTGTAATGTGTCCATAAGTTCAGTTTACTTCTTGTTGCATAATATGTTGCAGAAATAATTACAAAACTGTGTTATTTTAATGTGAAGAGAATTTTACCTGTTAAAATAATCTGTTCGCATCAACATTTTTAGTTTAGAATGGAAGCTATTTTGAAGTTCAATAAAACGAATTTATATTGTGATTTTAATTCAGCACATCTACTTTTCTTAATTGTAGACAGAAAATTTACCATACCACTCCTATGAAATTAGTGTACGTACAATTGTGTTACTTCGTCTCATAGGTAGTACATAAATACAATAATTCAGTACTCAATTGTAGTATTAAAATACAGACAAATAGAATGTGACGGGTGTCATACATGCCATTGTGTTTAATTATAATGTATAATTGCGAATATAGGAATATAAGTTACATATAGTAAACATAACCTATAATATCCATATGACATAACATACATATTATGTAGTGGTAGGGCATTGGAGACCACTAAAATTAGACAGAAAGGGGCAACTGGTACAGTAACCATAACCTATAATTTCAACATATTTAAATACTCGTGCGATGCAACTGAAAATTATTGAATCGTGCATAAATGAATGTACAAGAATTTCGCAATATTTAATCGAAATAAAGGCAGGTATTACACATACGAACAACGCAATTCTCACACCAGAAAATAATATTACACCTTAACTCGCAAGGAATTATGTCTGAAGTGTCCCCTAATGATTGTTTTAAATTTTATTAATGCAATTACACTACATTTTACAGAGATATATGTTACTCTTTATGCATTCCAATTAATTTATATGATTGAAACGCCGTCCTTCGTGATCGGGTTAAGCGAGTCACATAGTCTGCCTTACGCCCTGTATTAGATCACGATGGCAGTGACACAGTCTAATGTTCCTAGTACTCACAGCGCTCCAAGCGGCTAGCATCTATCGCGAGAAATGCAACTCGTTGGCAAAAAACCATCCCAAGCTTCGTGACTGTATACAGAGTGTTTAAAAAATACGGGACATAATTTCAGGTATGTATTTCCCACATGTAGACAATCAAAATAGTTCATTACAACATGTGTCCGGAAATGCTTCATTTCCGAGTTATGGCCTTCACAACATTGAAATTCACCGGAACGTTTTTCTTTCCGCAGGTCGTTGCCGTCAAAGGAGACATTAAGAGGGCACTCTGACAGTTCATTCCGAGGCGAAGGTTACATTCAGTGTTGTGTGGGCGTTAGACTGTGCGACGTGTATTCAAATCAAGAGCTGGCAGAGATACACTTCATGTACGGTAAGGCGGACGGCAATGCTGCGCTGGCTCGTCGTTTGTACCAGGAAAGGTACCCACAGCGACGATGTCCAGGTCGGAAGACATTTGTACGTCTTCATTACTGTCTGTGCGATTATGGAAAATTTAACTCTCCTGGTTTGGGAAGGGGACGACCAAGATCTACAACTCCAGAAGTACAGGAGAAGATTCTGGAGGCTGTGAACATGACTCCTTCCATCAGCACACGAAGGGTAGCGTTGCAAGTCAATGTTCCTCATACGACTGTCTGGAGACTGTTGAAAGAGTATCAATTGTATCCTTATCATTTTCAACGTGTACAGGCCCTGTCACCAGCAGATTACCCTGCACGAATTAGGTTCTGTCAGTGGTTCTTGCAGCAGTATGGTGTAAATCCGAACTTTCCTGCCTTAATATTATTTACAGATGAAGCACAGTTCACACGAGATGGCATAATAAATTTCGACAATCAGCATGTATGGGCGTATGAAAACCAACGTGCAACTGTTCCATCTCATCACCAGATGCGGTTCTCCCGCAACATGTGGGCCGGTATCATTGGTGATCGATTAGTTGGACCCCATGTACTTGTAAACAGACTTACGGGGCAGGCGTACACAAACTTCCTGGAAAACACCATACCTCAGGTTTTAGAAGACACTCCACTGATCAATCGTCAACACATTCACTTCTTGCATGATGGCGCTCCTGCACACTTCAGTCGTACGGCTCGCCGGTACTTGGGTAGAAGGTTTTCTGATCGATGGATAGGTAGAGGTGGCCCAATTGCTTGGCCTCCACGCTCACCTGATGTGAACCCTCTCGATTTCTACTTGTGGGGCCATTTAAAATCATTGGTTTATTCGTCTCCGGTGCCTGATTTGGAATCCCTTCGGAATCGAATTGTGGCATGTTCTGAGGACATACGCAATACTCCTGGAGTTTGGGATCGTGTTCACAGGTCAATGAGACATCGATGTGAGGTCTGTATTCAAGCAGGAGGTGGACATTTTGAACATCTTCTGTACTGACAACGGCCTGCGGAAATAAAAATGTTCCGGTGAATTTCAATGTTGTGAAGGTCATAACTCGGAAATGAAGCATTTCCGGACACATGTTATAATGAACTATTTTGATTGTCTACATGTGGGAAATACATACCTGAAATTATTCCCCGTATTTTTTAAACACCCTGTATAATAGACTGTGTTGGCACCTTGTTTCTAAAGGATTTGGCGTAAATACGAGTACTACGAAATTCACACTGAAAGTCATGAGCAACCCATTGTTATAAATCTTAATTTCTTTTAAACAAACAAGGTACATCATCTTAATCTACAGACTTTTCTGTCACTTTTCAGCATAGTCTCCATTTCTTTGCACACATTTGTCCCGCCGTTCTGTAAGTTTGAAAATTCTCTTGCTGTAGAAGTCCGTTTCATCTTCCCGAAGACACTGACGCACTGCTTTCTGGATGTCCTCCAGCGTCTCGTAGCGTTGGCATCGCAGCTGCTCCTTTACACAGCCGAAAAGATCGTAGTCGGCGAGTGCCAAGTCTGAACTGTATGGAGGTTATGGAAGAGTTTCCCACCCAAATGTTCTGATCTTCTCCACGGTGACACGATCAGTGTGAGGCCACACGTTATCGTGTTGCAGGATGATATTCTTTCCAGGGCGTTTCTCGCGCAATGCACGACGGAGTTTCTAAACTGAATATAGCGGACAGCATTTATAGTCTGCCCAGATTCAAGAAATTCAACCAAAATGCATCCCAGAACTCATGAACCCTTTCCTTGTTGCGTTCCGTGGAGGCAGTTCGAGGGCTCATCTTGGATGCTCGTGTTCCATCTTCGAAATGTTTCACTCATCTCCTAACACTGCTGGCGCCCATGCACACATCTCCGTATGCAAGCCGAAGTCTTAGGTGAATTTCAGCAGAAATTTTTCTTCTTTAACAAGGAATTTAATGACAGCACGCTGTCGAAACGAACCAACGTTGTCGACCATTTTGCAAACATTGAGCGTATTCCGAATCTCAGTGCTGAGCAATCTGATGGCATCACGGTGTTCTGAATTTCAGCGATGACCTCACTGACGCTCCACAGTATCGCACCGGTTCCCTGAGCTTGCAGAGGTGGTGGCAGTATCCATCAGCCGCCGTCAGTGAATCTGATTGGTTCTTGTACAGGGCGGGAATTAGCAGACGAATGACATCGTGCACTGTTGTGTCATGGCGGTGTGTTCTGCTGTGTTATTAGTAATGTGCACAACGTAAAAAAAAATATGTTAATGACTTGTGAACGAACATCTCAACGGACCAGATATTACTACTGGTTCAAGAAATAAATCGTTTGTGCTCTCTTTTCTTTGAACGAGATGACAGTAAAATTTTGCTAGCGTAGCACAGTAACAACTTGTACAGCCGCCATAATAGCTATTGAACCTTCCAGCAGTTTTGTTCCTATTCCGCTGCAGCGTGACGTCATTGATGTCCACCGGTCTGGTGAGATTCGAAATACGCTGATTGCCTGTGGTCACATGATAGAAGTTAATGACGTCACAGTATGCCAATACATAGTGTAAAGTCTGTAGATTATGGTCATATAATCGTTCTTGTTACATTGCTGAAATTGAAATTATAGCAATGTGTTGCTCATGACTTTCAGTACGGCCCTCTGTATTTTTGGTTTCCCAATTCGTTCCCTGTGCCTTCACTCGGATTTTTGTAGTGACCCTAGAGTGCGATGGGCTATAGACGTATTTCCATAAGAACAATCCCAAATATGATTTAAGATGCTTAACTGCCATATTTTGAACCATGATAGTCAAAAATATTACACCCTATCCAATAGTTGGGTAGAGAATAGAGCGAGATGGACCGCGTGGTTTGCCCCCCCCCTTTTGGACTACTTTTACTAGTACTGCTAGTACTATTATTGTAATAATGCTATTGCTACTCCTGCTATTATTATTACTGATACTGCTGCTAGTGCCACGACTGCTATTGCTATTTACAATACTCTTCCTACTGGTAATAGTACTACTACTGCTGCTGCTACTACTATCACTGCTACTCCTACTATTACTACTACTACTTCCAATGCTATTACCACTACCTATTCCGCTACTATTATTCTCAAAACTATTACCAATGCTACTACTTCTGCTTCTACTACTATTCTACTATTACTGATACTGCTACTACTATAACTATTAACGCTGCTACTATTACCACTACTACTATATTAGGGAAAACACGGAAATTTTACTTGAAGCAAGTAAAGCGATCGGTTTGGAAGTAAATCCCGAAAAGACAAAGTATATGATTATGTCTCGTGACCAGAATATTGTACGAAATGGAAATATAAAAATTGGAGATTTATCCTTTGAAGAGGTGGAAAAATTCAAATAGCCTATCTTGGAGCAACAGTAACAAATATAAATGACACTCGGGAGGAAATTAAACGCAGAATAAATATGGGAAATGCCTGTTATTATTCGGTTGAGAAGCTCTTATCATCCAGTCTGCTGTCCAAATATCTGAAAGTTAGAATTTATAAAACAGTTATATTACCGGTTCTTCTATATGGTTGTGAAACTTGGACTCTCACTCTGAGAGAGGAACATAGGTTAAGGGTGTTTGAGAATAAGGTTCTTAGGAAAATATTTGGGGCTAAGCGGGATGAAGTTACAGGAGAATGGAGAAAGTTACACAACACAGAACTGCACGCATTGTATTCTTCACCTGACATAATTAGGAACTTAAAATCCAGACGTTTGAGATGGGCAGGGCATGTAGCACGTATGGGCGAATCCAGAAATGCATATAGGGTGTTAGTTGGGAGACAGGAGGGAAAAAGACCTTTAGGGAGGCCGAGACGTAGATGGGAGGATAATATTAAATTGGATTTGAGGGAGGTGAGGTATGATGATAGAGACTGGATTAATCTTGCACAGGATAGGGACCGCTGGCGGGCTTATGTGAGGGCGGCAATGAACCTTCGGGTTCCTTAAAAGCCATTTGTAAGTAAGTACTATTAAGATAATACTGCTGCTTAAGGTATTATTACTGTTATTACTACTGTTACTGCTTTTACTAGTACTGCTGTATTACTGCTATTGCTACTCCTACTATCACTATTACTTATACTACTGCTACTATAACGGCTGCTATTGCTATTGGTACTACTCTTACTACTACAACTATTACTACAGTAGTGTTACTACTACTGCTACTACCACTGCTATTTCTACAAATGATACTACTACTGCTACTACTACTACTACTACTACTACTACTACTACTACTACTACTACTACTACTACTACTACTACTACTACTACTACTACTACTACTACTGACAAATATTTAATGATGTCGCTGATACAGAAAAACTGCTGTCGAAATATTGCAATCTTGTGTTACTCCACTCCAGTATTAAATTCATTATGAAGATATCAATAAAATGACGATCTCTGAAAAGAATCTATAATTGAAAAGGGGCGTTAAATAAATACTTTGTCACGAATAAACTTCAAGGACACCCTTCCCGATCATTAACGCATTAGATCGACATGTTACGTTTATTTAAGTACAAAAGAATGTAGAAGTATAACGGCACACAGCTATTATTGTATTGAAAATATTCCTTCGTTGTTTTCTGTATAAACCTACTACCCATTTGCCATCTGGGGTTTCTCATGTGAAGCTGACAACGTGTCCTATTATTAACACGGACTCAGAGTGCTATATCACTGATGAGTGGAGACGACAATGAAGTGATTTATTAGTGAGAATTTTAAAAATACTGGGTCTAACCAGAAGTGGTGACTGAGTTAAAAGGTACACCACAGAAAATAGAACTCAAAAAATTACAGGTGCAAAATAAATAATTGTATAATTATAATACTAATAATAATAATAATAATAATAATAATAATAATAATAATAATAATAATAATAATAATAATAACTTTTTGCAGACAATTTAGCTCTGGTGGCATCCTTCGAAGATGAATGACAACGTTCAATTTTTAATTTTAACAAAATTGGAAGTAAATATGATATGAAAATCAATAAAGAAAAAACTAAAATTATGGCCCTCTGCGGAAAATACCCTGTGCCTAGCAAAATATATTTAGATTCAAAAATATTAGAAGGGATAAATTATTTTACATATCTCGGATACACATCTTTTTTCGATGAAGTAGACATTTCGCAGAAAATTTCTAAATACACCAAAACAATGGGAATAAAACACCATTATGAAACCTTCCCTAGTACAAAGGCATACTCGAATTCGCCTTTAGAAGACCTTGGCGAGACCTGTACTTTGTAACGGCAGTGAGGCATGGACATTGAGGAAGAAAGACGAAAGCAGAATAACGGCTAATGAAATGAAATTTATGATATATACAGCGGGATATACGAAATGGGATCACAAACGCAATGAAGATGTAAAAGAAGAATTACAACTAGAAACTGTAATTAATCACGTAAAACATTATCAGAAGAACTGGATAAATCATCTGCATCGCATGCATAGGGATAGAATCCAAAAAGTCATGCTCCACTATCGTCCAAACGGGAAGAGATTTCTCGGTCGTCCAAAGAAGCGCTGGATTGAAAATTCAACTGTGAGATCGTAACAGGCCATTTGGCCTAATACTTGAAGGGAAGAAGAAATAGAATATTATTATTATTATTATTATTATTATTATTATTATTATTATTATTATTATTATATATTCTGCAATAATGTTAAAATTTGTAAAATTATGTAGTATGGTGTGAAATATATAATATTATATTAAATATGTAGAAAGCATTAAAATATATAATTACATAAAATCCGGGCTGTATTTATCAGGTGGTTTCTGTTCAGGTTGTCATGTTGCCGAGAGTTGCGTGACGCACTCCCACGTCAGAAAGTTTCGGAAAAGATCGAAGTTTGATCTAACGCTGAAGAAGTTGAAATAATGTCTATGTAGCATTTTGGTATTTATTTCAATATCATAAACTGACACTGCTAAATTAAGGCTGGTCCGCAATAAACCAGGAATGAAAACCAGAACGAGAACAGGAAGCGGAGGACGTGACCGTGAAGATTTTTTGTAAACAATAAATCGAGAACGAAAACGACTATGCATATCGATATGTAAAGTCGATATTACGCATTCTGAAGTTGTGTATAATTGACCAACGGCATTTTCTCATGAGTGTAAGCGAGCCAACACAAACACAGGTTAACCAATTTCAAATTTATGGCATAAAATATTTAACAATTTAATTCATGTGCTTATCTGCTCACATATACACGTAGGAAATATTGAAAGTGATTCTACTGAATTTATAAGTTAGTTAGGAACGATGCATGAAGAAGAAATTATGTCACGGCCTTCTTGCTACAAAATACAAGAAGACCAAATAGCTTTATGATGACAATAGACTGAATCTAGTAAGCTGTGATCGAAAACGAGAACGGAAAAACCTTCACTCATATTCCTTGTATGTTTTTAAGTAATCAAGTAATACATATTTTAAATTTTATTGCAATATTTATTTAAACAAATCACTCTTAGTAGAAGAGAAAATAAATTTTATCTTGACTAATAAATTTGCAGATTTCCAATGCATATATAAATTTGTAAGTGAAAGTTGATCATTATTTTAAAAGATCAAACAACCGACCATGTAAGCGGGAGTCAAATCGAAAATCACCGGCTCGTGAGATTCCAGAGCCAGCAGTAAAGTAGGTAAATATCCACTAGTGAAATACGTGATTTTGTCTACCATTTTCATTTTCATGTATCACAACACTCTTGATCAAATCGTAACTCAGTCTGTTTCCTGACGATTTTTCACGAAACGACAGGAATTACATGTAATACAGGCATTATAAGATCTGTGGGTACAAACCGTTGCTTAATAGCGCTTGAAATACGGGTCTGAAGTGGTTCCCTCGTAATGCCAATTCCGCCGCTCGGAGCGCTGTTCTATACTAAATAATCATAGCAGAACACTTAAATGACATTGACATTTGGGACATTTAAAGGACTCACCATTGCTTATTAAATGCTTCGTACAATATTTTATGGACAATAGACGTAATTTCCAAACTTTTACGTCTCAATTATATTACAATAAAAGGCCGTCATTCTTGATATTAAAAGATATTACATATTATAAACTAAGGTACTACCTTTCTGTTGTTCAATTCATACACCGTACCTTTTTGGAAATAATGAAAGAAACTTAATATATTTTATATGAACACTGTAGTCTACCTTTTTCACGTATTCATTTATTATTATTATTATTATTATTATTATTATTATTATTATTATTATTATTATTATTATTATTATTATTATTATTAAAATGAATTAAGGTACTGTATTATCTTCCATTTGCCTGACTTCATAATTTAATCATTTGTAAGTAGGCCTAACTTATCCCTTTCTTTTTTTTAAATATATTGACGTTGAAGTGTTATGATTTTTACTAAAGCAAACATCAGTCACAAATGTGCGATTTTTCTTGCACAACTTGCAGCGGTGAAATAAATATATAATAGGCCTGCTGATTAACCTGTTACTTACAAATGGCTTTTAAGGAACCCGCAGGTTCATTGCCGCACTCACATAAGCCCGCCACCATCGGTCCCTATCCTGTGCAAGATTAATCCAGTAGTGGGTAGTAATAGCAAATGCTATGATATTTTAGTGTATGTAAACAGTTTTTAAATTAGGAGTTAGAATTAAATTAATTAGGAAGTTAGACTGCAATATATGTGATTAGAAATGGTTTTCGAATTTGACCATTTCCCAAAACATAAACCAATATCTCAGGAAACTCAGGGACAATATTTTTTAGAATTTGCCGATCATAGGCACATGCGCATCTGCTCTCCCCGATCCCCATTTCATTTCTAGTAATGTCTGAATCTCGCTCCCCTGACCTGTTTTCTGTCGTCACTCATGACATGTCAATTTAATGAAAACATAAAGTAAAATTTTCGGTGCACCATGCAGTGATAATTGTACTTTATCATAACGAATAATTGTAGCAATTATTATTTATTTATTTATTTATTTATTACTCGTAATGTCGTAATAATATTTGATTTGGCTTGGAGGATGAGGGGAGTACGTTACACTAAACTCGGCATACTCAACATTAAAATCGCATTGCTGCGTATGTTGTATCCTAAATAATGCAAATCGTATATGTGTCAATATTCAGCAGTAATAATTAACCATTGTCGTGGAATATTTCGCCACTATAAATGATGATGGTAAATCACACTCTTTTCCTCGAATAACGCTACTCATTGCCTTAAGGCAAGACAAGCTAAGAACTATATTAATTTGATGATGATGATGATGATGATGATGATGATGATGATGATGATAATAATAATAATAATAATAATAATAATAATAATAATAATAATAATAATGTCTGAATGTAGCAGAAACCGGTAGTTCACTTTCAGCAATTATAACTAATTAGAGGGAACGAAATCTGAAGGAAAAACACGGAATTGAAAACAATGAACCTGCCAAAGTAAATGAACCATATGAACAATGTAGTTTGGAAGCAAAATTTTAATTCAACAAATTCAGACTTTCGGGAAACAAAATTGTAAATTCCATTAAATGACGCTGAAAATCTGCATACTGATATTTAACAAGTCATCAATAAATATCAAATAAGACTGTAATATGCTCGGCATATTTATAATTTTCGTACTCGATCAGTAATGCACAAATAATCAAACTATTTTCACGATACACAATGCTTGGTAATGGAACTATTCATCATTTCTTAGCACAGCGAGGCGAACCTAGCGGCAGAAATTGTCATGACTCTCAGAGACCTACTCTCGATCGTGCTATGCGTCAGCTAACGGTAGAGCTGAGACGAGATATTATGGCACCAACCTGCGCTAAGTTTTAAATTGCCGGCCAGCAGGGTAGAGGAGTGGGGGTTGTTTGGTTTACGGTTCTCAAGCTCAGAGCGGCAGGCATATCCTTTTCATCTCTTTCTAAAAACATTCGTCTTACCTCAGTATCACCACTTTCCTACTCAAGAGTCCGAAGGTGCCTAATGAAATTACGCCCGCTATTCCATCTTAATATTCTTATTCTCCGTCCGAATCAGACTGATCTGTGCTGGAATCAGATGTCCCTAAGTTTATGGAAATGTTCTCCAAAATACTGTCCATCACGTGCTCACTTTCAATGTATCTGTTCCCTACTTTCTTCACATAATCATACACTGATATCCATTTTTGGAAGAAGCGATTGCAGAGTCGGTCTCTGCTTATGTGTAGCGTAGAAATTATAGATGAGACTTCTTAGGACTTCCTCATCAAAACTATCTACAGCTGCAACAATCTTCTTCTTCGGCTGTGATTTTTCCGGACTGGAGAAAGAATCTGCTGTTCCTGCCTCAATATTTTTCCCTTCTTTCTTGATTCTTGCCAAATTTTGCTTTGAAATACCAGTGGGAGCCAGTACTCTTGCACATCCGCTTTTCAATGGAATTGGTATTTCATTTACAACCTCTTCTGACATGAATTTCCATACATTGTATGCTATTTTATGTCCTAGACTATGAACTACTCTAAGATTTCACACCTTAGACAATGCCATAATGAGGGAGCTCAGAAGGACAATGTTTTCAGTATTAGCAATAGCGGTAGTAGCAGAACAATATGAACACTCGGAATGCTAGTAACCAACTGACCCAACACCCCTCCAGTTGAGTGTGAGGGCGAGTCCAAGCAAACGAACTAAAATGCTTCTCTTGCGCTGGTGCCATAACTTCTCGTCCGGGCTCTACAAACTGTTGTAAAGAGATTTCCTTAAATCAATTCACTTTCTCCTATTTTTGTTATTTCTGTTCTTGGTTCACAAGCGCTTATAATTGAATCGTCCGAAAGAGAAAGGGCACAAGTCTAAAAGATTTTAAAATTGATATTTCAGTGAGGAAATATTTTCAGTGTCAAGCCATTATTCTGTATTGAAAAGGCACATATCAGTCTAATATAGGAAAGGTATCGGAAGATTTTTTTCCCTGGAGAAAGGTTCTACAGTAAGTCCAAGACTTAATACCTTCTATAAGATTTTACAATATTGAATGTTTTGATTTCTTGATAACTTACGAACACACATGCTCATTGTTGTGGCATAGACATACATAAGTTGTATTTTTGTGTATTTTATTGTGTTATACATCATGAAGAGACCACAGAAACTTCACAACATAGTAAATAAGATGGGATCGAATCTTCCAACAATATCAAACATTTCGTGGTAACAGTGGTAAAATCTCAAGTTAACAGACTTCAAAACTTGGTGGCATTTTATTATGAGGAAATGACTTCAGAATAAACTTCATCAAGAAATATTTCTAGGCACTGAATATCTTTTTACAATTCATGTTGGATAACGGTCAGCTAAGCCCCTGATTAATGACATATCAATAAATTCAATGTTTATTCAATCCTATGGCTTAGACACTAATAATTGAGGCGGTAGCCGGAAAAAGGGCCCATAAGCAAAAGTCATGTTTCGAGAAAACAATGATTGAAAAATTTATTTGTATATCATTGCGATTGGGATGCACTTTTATCAAGATAACAATTTTCATACTGTTACAATAATATTTGTCTACAAGTTTTTGTTAAATAATATATTCCGACTTTAATAGTGTTAATAAAAGAATATATTTTATTGAAGCATTTTATAGGCCTTTTTCCAGAGAACAAGTTTATTTTATCAAAATACTTTCAATATGATTATATTTTAGAAAAATTTGATATCAGCATTGAACACCGCACATTACAGAGGTTTACGATTTCATAATAATTTTAGTAAAATTATATTTCTTACATATATCTCGTAGTTACGTCATAAATTATACCGAATACTTAAGAATCAAGAATGTCTATTGGGTACAGAATACGGATTACAAGTTATTTAATATTGATCTAGAATGGATTCACACTCACTGCAGTTTACACTTCAGTGCACATCCTGGATGGACTCACACTCACTTTGGGAATCATCTAAGTACATTGATGTTTTCTCCCAATCTAACTTTTCTCTCTTCAATATGTTTTGCACTTCACATTCAGTTTTTCACCAGTCTTTTCTTTGTAATAATCACAGGATAACCCAAAGAGAATCTTGATATTTAGATTTGGGTTAGTGGACAATAATGGATCTTGCTATGTGGAATCGATTGCAGGTATGACTGCAGTAAATCCCATTATATTATTGTTCATTTTGTATGGTCTGTTTTCATTCGAACTCCTTTTCCCCCTCAAATCTTTCACCTTTTAATATTTTCCCTTGTATTACTCTCAGTCTTTTGGCAAACATTTTGAAGATTCCCAAAATCATTTAACGACACACCTCTTGCTGAACACCACTTCGACGCAGAGAATATTTCCATGCATTTTCACGACTTACTTTTGGAATTTTAAGTTTTTATGACTAGTAGATTTTTTTATAACAAGACTGCCACTGTAGCATCGTGCAGTAACTTTGTTTGCCCACTGTAAAATATTTCGAAGAGATCTTTCCGTTCATCAGCAGTGAACTTGGAGAAACATTCCTTATGGCAGCAGGAGGTAATGGGTTCAAAACTTACCTTCAACAATAGCACCTTTCGAAGTTACATAAGTGATATCATGTTGTTTATTCATTTTTCTCTCTTCCCGTTCTAAGTTCATTTTCATGTCCTGTCTCCTGTTTTTTTCGTTTAGGCCTATGTTCATTTCATCCCACTTTGAAACAATTCAGATCGCACAGAGATCACAACTGCTACACACAACACAATTATACTGCTTGCAGTGCCTGCCTCAAACTGACTGTGTTCATGTTTGCTGCATTCCACAACTATGCAAGAGTGCATGGGTTCATTCAATTAGCTGTCCTGCCCTCTGTGTACAAGATATTGAAAAGAAACTACGTAAGCAAGTAGATTTTAACACGGAGAATCGAATTAAACATTCTCCCGAAAAAGGGCCTATAGACCCATGGGCCCCTTTTCCGGCTACCGCCTCAATTATATCAAACAAAAACTATTTATGTTTTACATCTTACTAAGTTCTAGTACTAACGTTTTCACCCTCATGGGGCATCTTCAGGTACAAGGTATGAGCAAATATCTATCTAAAATCAATTACAAAACTTAACCTCATATTGGGAATAACATTGATTATATTAAAAGATAATATAAGAAATGTTAACATGATGACAAATACTAATCATAAAAATGATCTTGTCAAACATTAAAATCATCGTAAGCTTGCATAACTGTGAATTTTATTTTTATTTTATTGGGTTATTTTACAACGCTGTATCAACATCTAGGTTATTTAACGTCTGAATGAAATGAAGGTGATAATGCCTGTGAAATGAGTCCGGGGTCCAGCACCGAGAATTACCCAGCATTTGCTCGTATTGGAAAAAACCTCAACCAGGTAACTTGCCCCGACCGGGATTCGAACCCGGGCCACCTGGTTTCGCGGCCAGACGCGCTGACCGTTACTCCACAGGTGTGGACAGCTGTGAATACTAGGGATCTTGATACGTAGTAATGGCATACAAACTTAAATCTTACTAGAACTTAGTAAGATGTAAAATATAAATTGTTTGTTTTATATAATTATTAGTGTCTAAGCCATAAGATTGAATAAACATTTGAATTTATTGATATATATCACTGAATATCTTGTCAAAATCAACAGAAAGAGCACATGTACAAATGTTTTATTATTTCTTAACACCACAACAATTGCTGTTGAGAGTTGTGCTTGTTATGTATAAAAAACAAAATAAAAGGAAAACACTAAAGAAATACATAGGAGTAAAGACTCCATATTTCGAATGGTTGCCTAATTTGGGATACCTCATTTCAATGAACCAATAGCAGCTTATCCTTTTTTCTTAATCTTTAAAATGTGTAGAATTCTACACAACTTTTAAAACTGGACTTAGGACCTTTCTCTTTGGGATGATTAAATTATTTTATAGCCTCTGAATAACTTTATTGTTCGAATATAATAATTGAGAATCTGTAGTTTCATTATATTTCAGTGAGATTTGATCATTAGTTTATTTGTAAATCCCCATTTATGATCGATTAGGACAATCCTAGACTCGCTGGTGTGGAAGTTTGTATGCGATTCTGTTTCTGGAGCAGGTGCATTACACCACACGATATTGTGATGGACAGCGATGATGAACAGATTAATTTTGATTATTTAGAGCACAACTTAGTTTCAAAATAGAGATATCAATTAATTCTTATCAAAAAGATGTTACATATTTCATTTTTACGTGGTTTACAACAATAAATTATTTTATTATCACCGGATTATTATAGTTTATTGTCTATTATATTTAAATATTTTTCACAATAATATACCGAATAAATGAAAAAAAATCTTTTTCTGGAATATAGACTACACACAAGGCAAGATTTATAATCCCAAAATTAATGTAATACAGTAGAACTTGGTTATAACGACATCCAAGGGACCTTGAAAATTATGTTTTTATAAACGAGTGTCGTAGTAACCGAGATTCATATTATCAGTCTAGTGAGGTGGAAAATGAAAAATAATAAACATAATTAGGTTTATTTTAGATTTATGTATTCACTTTTAAGCCTACCATGAACACAATAAAATACATGTACTGTACAATTATAAATACAGTATTCTGTTTTAAAAGAGTTTGTTCATTACTCACCAAACTTATTTACTGAGGAGTGACATAATCAGTTATTTTACTCTGTTGTCTCCTACTTGCCCAATATACACTTTATAAATTACATTCTATGTTCATTATTTCAGTTGCAATTTCACTGCTCCTTCTCCTAGCTTCATACTCCCTCCTCTAGCTTCATAGAAATGTTCACAATTCTAATTGCTTCTAAAGTGTCACTCACTTCTTTTAGTGCCCATACTGCGTTAAAATGCGTGCATTTAGTGAAAACTTCCTGTCGAAACTAACTGCACGCAGGTACCGTTAATACCGCATGAATTCGGGCGGATTATAATGGATTGGGGAATCTGCCTGCATTCCAGAGGTCTTTGATAGAAGGGGACAGTAAAGGATTTGCCAGATTTCAGCAAAATATTTCTTAAAATACTGTACTTCGGTTCTTAGAAAATTGTATTCCAAACTGAGGTTGAAAATGACGTTATATGCAAGGTAGACGCATATATACGTTTGTCGTATTAAGCAAGGTAGAAAAGCATATGTCTTATGGGGAATTAGTTGGGACCACAGAATATGTAACGTTATAGGAGAGGTGTCGCACAAAACGAGGTCGCTATAACCAAGTTCTACTGTATTCCAATCATGAATTTCACAAATTAAACAGTAGATGTACCTAATTGGTGAATGTTAGCCTACTTATGTCCCGACTACTACAGGAAGTTGATAAAATACCTTCAAAATGCCTCCCTAAAGCCTCGAGAAACTAAAACTAGACCCATGGCTACCCATCCCAAACACAATCACATTGTCATCGACACAACAGGATCTTTAGGGAAAGCTGACTTAAAGATATTCACTGATGGATCCAAAACAGACCATCATGTAGGTGCCGGGATGGTGGTGATGAAAAACTATAAAGAAATTCATTCGGAAATAAGAAGACTCGGCCTTGATTGCTCCGTCTTCCAAGCTGAACTTATTGATATAAATCTAGCTGTCGACTGGTTAAGCCACCAGCGGTATGGTAATACATCTTATGCAATAGACTCGGAATCCAAAGCAGTTCTTCTTGCAATAGCAAATAAAAGGACAAATCATCCACTAGCCGTCGATGCTAGGAACAAGCTGATTAACCTCAAGAGCTCCACTCTCATCAGCCTCCACTGGGTGAAAGACCATGCCGGCCTTCAGGGCAACGAAAGAGCGGACCACCACGCGAAGACTGATGCCAGCCACAGAACCACCATCGACTACAAGGGAATCCCACTTACCCGGTGCAAGCAGCTGTTGACAAACCACTACAGAAGAATTTGGAACATCAATTCCGAGCAAGGACTCCACACCAAGACCTTCATACCCAATATACCCCATAGACTTTCCTTATCCCTAGGTCCAAGCTACATAACCACTCAATTCTTGACTAATCATGGCCACTTCAGATCATACCTGTACAAAATGAACAAATGTCCTTCACCACTCTGCAACTGTCCCGAAAAACCTCCTCAAACAGCCCTTCACCTGATAATGGAATGCTCACAATTCGCAGGATCTCGACCTAAAGTACTACGACTACTCCTCCGCATATGGTACTCAAACTCCACTTCAACACCGTTGAGATAGCTGCCTTCGTCAAGCATATCTTCCGCACTCTGAAAGAATAATATCATTATTACTGTAAACTACAATGTAAATTTCCCCCGTCATAGGCTATGCCTCAGGCGAAACACGGGTTGTAACCAATTTCTTGAAAAATAAAAAAAATAATATAAAAAATGCCTTGGATTGAAAGTATTGACTAGTAGATAATTGATTAGATCAATGAGAGAGCTGTAAGTCCACCCAGCCCGCTCTAAATACGTATCTTATATATGAAAATCATCGTGCGTGAACGAACAATACCACCATATTTCTTTAATGTAACAGTGGGTTTCAGTGTTGCCAATATAATAGTCCCGTCGCTCTAATTTCCGGCAGCCAATCACGTTGCAAATCTGCTACATTTAAACGTGTGCGTCTTGTGATTCGCTGATAAAGAAATTATGCATGATCTAAGGCTAGATAAATACCTAATATAATCGACCGCCATTTTGGCTCTTTCGTTGGCGTTCGCAGAAAGCACACGAGGACGTTATTTTCCGTTCAATTATTTGCTGAATTACAATGCGTTTGATTTATTATCATAGGAGCTACGACATGATAATATTTAACGGTGTGGCAAATAGATCCCTCGTCTGGTAGCTCGGCAACAAAAGAACAAAAATGGCGAACGATACTAGATTTTATAGAGCCTTGACTTCCTAAGACGTAAGCAAACAGGAGGAGTCTCGCCGGGAATAACAGTGTCGTGACTATAGTAATAATATACACACTTAATCAAACCTTACCTAACCTGTCACATAATACACACCTAATCAAACCTAACCTAACCTGTCATATAATACTGCACACCTTTAGTAACATTTCTCACACTTAGTATCATTTCGTTTTCATGTATTGCCGGCTCTGCTAATCGTATCGGTTTCCATCTAGTGGAAATGGATCGTACTAATACTACTACTTTGAAGAAGAAGCAATGGCGACTTTCATAATAATTACATTTTACATGTTTCATAATGTAAGCTTACTAAATGTGTTGATGTAGTAATAATTATCTATATCCAGAATATACACTGTTTTTTTTTCTCTCTATCTTTTCATATCTTACATTTATTTTATTTTTTTATTTTTTTTTTAATTTTTTTTTTAAATATGGTTTGAAGTTAGATTAGTTGTAATCATGATAATTAATGATAACGGTAGTAATAATAATAACTGTTGTTTTACTATTTTATTATTGGTAGTATTATTTTCGTTTTGAAGATTCAAACTGTGCATAGTTATAGCACGAATGGCCGTACGGGCTCGTGCGAAGGATCTTGTGTACATGAGTTTGTATAATTTATTATGCATCCATAAATGCACTTATCTATATATCTATCTATCTATCTATCTATCTATCTATCTATCTATCTATCTATCTATCTATCTATCTATCTATCTATCTATCTATCTATCTGTCTGTCTGTCTGTCTGTCTGTCTGTCTGTCTGTCTGTCTGTCTGTCTGTCTGTCTGTCTGTCTGTCTGTCTGTCTGTCTGTCTGTCTGTCTGTCTGTCTGTCTGTCTGTCTGTCTGTCTGTCTGCCTGCCTGCCTGCCTGCCTGCCTGCCTGCCTGCCTGCCTGCCTATCTATCTATCTATCTATCTATCTATCTATCTATCTATCTATCTATCTATCTATCTATCTATCTATCTATCTATCTATCTATCTATCTATCTATCTATCTACCTACCTACCTACCTACCTCCTACCTACCTACCTACCTACCTACCTACCTACCTACCTACCTACCTACCTACCTACCTACCTACCTACCTACCTACCTATCTATCTATCTATCTATCTATCTATCTATCTATCTATCTATCTATCTATCTATCTATCTATCTATCTATCTATCTATCTATCTATCTATCTATCTATCTATCTAATAATTATCTATTGTATGGTACAGTAAGATTTTAAATGTGTTGTGGTTGTGATAAAAGTATTGACAATTGGTTTATAGCGCCATATTGGCAGTGACAAAATGTGCAATGTTCGTTCAGTGGCCGGTGGATGCTCTACATTGACCGATGTAACAGAATTTCACATAAAATAGCTTTTCACATGTGGTAAAAATTTGTTTCATATTTTATCATTACCAAAATTAGAAGTCATAAATAATACGATACAAAATTTTAAATAATAATAATAATAATAATAATAATAATAATAATAATAATAATAATAATAATAATAATAATATTAATAATAATAATAATAATGGTTTATTTTAACTGGCAGAGTTAAGGCCATTCGGCCTTCTCTTCCACTCAACCAGTATGATAGAAAATTATTACAATGCTGTGAATATAACATAATTAATACAATACAACACAATACAATACAATTCAAAGCAATACAATACTACAATACAAGACAATATAATACATAATTAATATAATACAATGACAATTCTTTTCATCTTCACAACACCAATAAAATGATTATGTAATAGTAATAATAATGATAATAATAATAATTATTATTATTATTATTATTATATATTATTAATTATTATATTATAATAATTAATATTATTACCGGTTCTTCTGCATGGTTGTGAAACTTGGACTATCACTCTGAGAGAGGAACATAGGTTAAGGGTGTTTGAGAATAAGGTGCTTAGGAAAATATTTGGGGCTAAGCGGGATGAAGTTACAGGAGAATGGAGAAAGTTACACAACACAGAACTGCACGCATTGTATTCTTCACCTGACATAATTAGGAACTTAAAATCCAGACGTTTGAGATGGGCAGGGCATGTAGCACGTATGGGCGAATCCAGAAATGCATATAGAGTGTTAGTTGGGAGACAGGAGGGAAAAAGACATTTAGGGAGGCCGAGACGTAGATGGGAGGATAATATTAAAATGGAGTTGAGGGAGGTGGGGTATGATGATAAAGACTGGATTAATCTTGCACAGGATAGGGACCGATGGCGGGCTTATATGAGGGCGGCAATGAACCTTCGGGTTCCTTAAAAGCCATTTGTAAGTAAGTAATAATAATAATAATAATAATAATAATAATAATAATAATAATAATAATAATAATAGTAATGATAGTCATACCTAAATTAAATTAAATTATTAAACTCGATCACAATTATGACTTCAATTTGACTGCGCCCGTAAGAAATCGTTTAGCCTTTTCTTAAAAGTGGTTATTGTCTGGCAGCCCCTAATCTTCTGAGGTAGATAATTCCATTGACGGGGGACTGAGACAGTAAAAGAGGATGAATAGTGGGATGTTCTATTGGCAGTAATTGCTAGGATTTGTCTCTCCTGTGACCTGGTGTTTAGATTGTGATTGGAGGAAAAGTAGTTAAACCGGGAATGAAGATAATTTGAAGTAGAAGTGTGGAGAACTCGAAACAGAAGAGAGAGCGAATGAAGTGTTCTACGGTTACTAAGTTGCAGTAAGGATAAAGATTTGAACGAAGGTGTAATGTGGTCAAATTTGTGAGCATTACTGATGAATCTGACACACATATTGTGCTCATGGTGCAGCTTGTTCGAAAGGTCAGTTGTCAAGTCTAAGTATTACGTCGCAATAGTCAAACAGTGGTAGTACGAGGGTTTGCACTAAAGTCTGTTTTAATTCTGGCGGGAGGAAGTTTCTGAATGGGTTAAGAGAATGCATGGTATAGCACACTCTCTTGGATATTTCCTTTATTTGGCATTCCCAATTTAAACTTTCGTCCAAGAAAATACCGAGGTTTCTGACGACGGAATGGTACGGAATAGTGGCATTATTTACTGTAATAATTGGGATATGTCTGTTGTTCATTGTGTTCAGTAGTCTCTTATGTCCAATTATTACAGCTTGTGACTTATTAGCATTTAACGTAAGTCCGAACTTTTTCGCCCATGAAGAAACTTGATTCAAGTAATGATTAATTTTGCCAATAGTTGCATCAATTTCGTCTGGTCGTGAGTGTATGTAGAGTTGTAAGTCGTCTGCGTAAATGTGATACTTGCAGTAATGTAAGTTTGTAGTCACGTCATTAATATAGGCTAAATGGAGAAAATCAGTGGTCCAGGTACCACTTCCCAGTTTTTTTTATCAATAGAATTGATTCTTTAGCATTAAAATCCATAGCCTTAGTCCTGGTTTAAATCCAGAAACCTTTGATCTAATGCTAAGAATAGTAACTACTATGCCACTGAGTGCGACATCGTATTTGAAAGGGGGGAAACAATTTAATTATATGTAAATGTATGCCGGTACATGTTTCCCTCTTGCTTTGTACTCACGCTGGGCAGTATTTAATATATGAGCTGTATTCCTTTAGCAGTGGGACGAATTAAGAGCGAAGATAGCCGTGAATTGGAGTGCGAATTTTACAGTCGAGAGGCTTCTTTCTGCGATTTGAGAGCGCTCGTATCAAAATAGGAATAGTTTTCTGTCGCGTTTTCGTCTACACAGTGACCCTGCTCAGTACATCAGTCGAGAAAGAAGAAAACCAAGCTCTGACTTTGAGGGCTGTAGGTGGGGGGGGGGGTAAAACACACATACACGCATGCCACATTCACCACTTGTACCCCCCTTTTCTCTTTTCTCTCCCACCTTTTCTCTTTCCATCTAGAAACAAGAGCCCAAGAGAATGGAACAGGACTACGTGGTTTGAATTCGTGAAAACTTTGCTAGAGGGCATGAAGCATCAGACTGTAGTGTGTTACAATGAGCTTTGATCCCAGAGTCTGCCTGCCTAGGAGCCCCGTGTTTGCCGTGGACCAGTGCTCGCCGACGGTCCGGATAAAGAATGACTATGTTCGGGGCCGAGACCTGCCATCAACACCGGGTCTAATGAATCAATATGATTATCGCCTTACCCAACACACAAGATAAAGGCAGACGGGCAATACAGAGAGAGAAAAGAGGGCAGTCAAAAGGCACGGGGCCAAAATGAGCTTTCCTCTATACCACCCCCTCCACACACACTACCCACCCCCTTCAAGAGTGAGATCGCTCATCCTGTTTCATTATGGTGGGGCTTCAAATTGAACTTCTGTACAATACAACGGTTATATTTTTCGGACGACATTGTTTAGACACTCCCAGCTACGACACTATTGAGCCCTCTTGTATAAATTTCCTTCCCTTTCTCATTGCCATTCACAATAGCTCTATGTACCTTTCATTACCATAAGTCTACATTCCTATTTATGTGTGTAAAACTTTCTCCTCTAGGGTTATCGAACTGAAACAGAAGTAAAATTCATTGTCGTCGTTTCATTTACTTACACGCGAGCAAATCACGTATCTTTATGTTTATAATGTGCATTTAATTTGCAGGAAAATATACTACATTCATAATACACAAATTAAATTAAGTTTTAATACTTACCGTCTCTATTATTACTTCTGTTGCATTATACAGTGTGTACTAGGAATATATCATCGTTGTTCCTGCAATAACTCCCATGTGACATATTTATCGATTTTCAGATTTTTGCTCTGTTAAATAACTTAAATAGTGATGCAGCAAATAATAAAATCTCCTATATGTAATTATATATTTTTGTTTCGAAAATGTAAGAATTCACAGTCTCCTATGTACGGCTTCTATAGGATGAATGTGTTTTTTCTTCCTACTAAAAACTTTTATATTTTGCACGTAGGAGTTATTGCAGAAACAACGACGATATGCACAAAATAGAATTGCAGCATGTGAAATTCACATTAAGGAGACGGGGTACTCTGAGCTTATGGCTGTTGTGTATAAGTGAAGAAATTTTGCTATTACTCTTTAGCTTTTGAATCTATCAATTTACCATTTTTACAGCATACACACACTATTAACAGATATATTTTGGTTTTAGATTATCTTTGTACCTCATGTACTTGATTTTATAAAAAATTTTAAATGTGAAAAATATTCATTAAATTTATTTAAAAACTTGGGTAATTTAGGAACATTTTTCTCAGACACTATCAAGGCTACGAGGCTGAAATTTTGCACATTCCTATTTCGTATGGTAGTGAAGAAGCATGGCTACTTTCACAAGGTTTTCAAAATTATTATGGACTTCACAGCCAGAAAACCATGAAAAAATGTTACGGTTTTCATTTATTTTTTTTTCAGGATGGAAAATAATTTTTTACAATTAACCAATTATTCTTAATTTGATGAAAATAGCAGAAGATAGTCAACTGCATTGGAAATATACTTCAAGTTTTTCGAATCTGTAGTGGGAAGGATTTCTGAGTAACATGTTCCTAAAATACTATGTTTTAACTTTAATTTAATGAATATTTTTTCAGTTTTAAGAATGTTTTATGAACTAAACGGTATGAGATAGCAAAATAATAGAAAAACAAAAATATACCTCCGAATATTGTGTGTATGCTGTATAAATTGTAAATCGATAGATTCAAAAGTCAAAGAGTAATAGCAAAATTTCTTCACTTATACACAACAACCATAAGCTCAGAATACCACATTCAGTTACCAGAGTTATCGATTTAATCGACTAATCGAATCGATTGACCGGTTAATTTTAAAATCTGATTCACAGATGAAATGTGTTTCAATCTAATAATCAAACCGACTTAAAATTATCCTGTGATGAAAGAAACATAGCTTCCTTTTAAAGTCTGTGCGTGCAACATAAAATCTGTATTTATCTGTATTTCATTTAGTATGGGAAACTCTTAGCTATGGTTGACAGGTGATTAGTGTAAACTAATGTTCTTTTCTTCCTGCTTTAGAAAGTTAAAATCAATAATACTGTAAGTAAACTAGGCACGAATTCCTCCTTAATAGCATTGTTCTTTGAAAATGCTGCTTAGGTGACCATTTAATTTCACAAACTATGGAAAGGTCGCATCATATATTGTATTTTATTTGTAGATATGCAAATAACCACCCGAAAATAGTTGAAAATATGAAATTGAAAGGGAATTAATGATCCCAGTAATGCAATTTCTTGGAAAGGAATATTTTTGTTTCGTTCAAATGCACCTGACTTTGTACCTTAGTTGATCATGAAACTTTTAAAGATCAACTTTCAGTGGCTTCAGTTTATCAGTTCACTTTCGAAGATTGTGAGTGATTTTTGGTTATTCAGAGGGCGTATTTAGTGTTGTACATTTGTAAACTTGAGTTACAAATATGGCTTGCGAACGTTTGCGTGGAAAATTTGGTGAACGTTTGGAATTTAAATTCAACGACTGTGGAAAGATGACGGATAGAAAAACAGTGTTTTCTAATAAATTCGGAAAATCGTTCAGTTATAGTGGACGCATAAGTACAGCTCTATTTTGTCAAGACACTCGCGATGTACAGTACAGGAACAACGTTTCTGTGGAGGGGGTAGGAGTAGAAGGGAATGTCGGGCGTGTATGTATTGAGTTCAAAGCAAAGGCTAATCCATTCCCCTATAATTCGTAAGTAGACTCATCCAATCTCGTGCGCAGCTCTGTAGGAAGAGTGGGGGAGTGTCTTGACAAAATGCATGAGCTGTAGGCACTATTTATCCTATATGTTCATCTTTTCAAGATGAATTTACGTCTACTAAAGTTTTTACTTTCATTTCATTTTCTCAATCAACGTTGGAGCATCTAATAGTGAAGCATGTAGCCCTAAACGAAAAATATCAATACGGTAAATTTCTTTATTATGTAAGGAATTATTATTATCATTATTATTATTATTATTATTATTATTATTATTATTATTATTATTATTATTATAGTACATTATGCAACGAGCCTATAATAGTAGTAATTAAGACGTGAGAGTATGTTTATGAAACTCGCTTGCGCTCGTTTCATAATTTTCATACGAGCGTCTTAATTACCATTATAATCAATTTTCATACGACTTTTTATGCTCGACCATATTTCTAACTTGAAATTATTCCTAAGTATTCCTTTTATTCTTATCTGACTGAGGAGCGGAACTGATCTTGTGCACTACCTCGTAAATTGTGAGATGTGCGCAGACGCGAAAATATTGATTTTTTCCGAGAAACAAATGTCGACATTGACCTTGATATATTCTAGAGAGTAAAATAAACATTAATCTTGATATAACCTTGAAATTGAATTAGACATTGATAAACGAGATGACAAATTGAATTTATTTGAATATTTTTTACAATTAATGCTAATTAATATAGTAACAGAACTAGTTGTCTTTCGATTGCATATCCGAGAATAATCGATACTTGCGCTTTCATATTTCTACAATGGTACTTTCTGATTGGTGGAACACCTGAACTTTACTGAATAGGTGTAGTTTAATGAGGTACATTAAAGGGCTGCTACCAGGTGTATAATTACTACATTTCGGCATGGTCGAGCATACAATTATTTTCGTTGTATATTTTAAAACTTACACTCTTTAAAATCGATTAGAATCGAATTAGCGGTTCGATTAATCGATTAAATGAACCTACTTAACCGATAAAATTTTTTAGTCGATCCACAACTCTACTACTTAGCATGTAACACGTACACTATAGAATAGAAACCAAAACGAAACAAATTTCTGATCCTTATCTGCATGTAGACGGAACAAAGAATCTTGCATGAGTATGCAAGGCTGAACAGTAGCAGGGGAGGGAGATCGAATACGTTAAAAGCCTGAGCTGAGCGAGTGGCGACAATTGGCGTCATTATCTTCGCTAGACAAGAGAAACTAGCCCTTGCACTGGGCGAGTGACGATCGAGTAAACTCGTCCAGACGTATTCAAGGCGACTAGCGAAAATCAAAGCGCTGATTTGTGAAATCCAGCACTGTTTGCCGTGTTGAGTTATTTGTTTTCGTGATGCAGAGTACAATGAGAAATAGTCAGTACCTAATTGGTTAGTTACTCCGAACTGAATATTAATATCCATAGGATGAAGAAGCGCTTAATTAGTGCATGGGCAGTAGATAATATCGTATTAAAATGCTTCGTGTGTTGTATTGATTTAATCTTGGATGCGATGAACAGAGCAAACAGTTAAACCAGGATTAATGTGCTAATCGCATCTAATCGGATCCCATGCTACGTGTATATGTCTATTGCGTACGAAGCTATTTATCTTAGCGTGCGTTGTATATATATGAACTCGATGTAGAGCTTACGGACGATGTGGCAGCGATACGATGCCGAACATTATTCAGCCAGAATCACTATGGTGCCCTAATGCAGTATTCTCTCCATGCGTCATCTTTCACTCAATTACGATACCCTTCCTACCATATTTGGGGAAATACTTAAGCTTTATTGTCAGCTAAAGGCCAGTGAATGTATTTTTTTCATATCGTAGTTTCGGATAAAAGGTCCAGTAAGTGCAAGGTGGGCATGTAGCTGTTATTATCGTGATACCTTTATTTTGATTGTCATTTATCAATAACTTCTTCGGCATATCCTAAGGAATAATCGTCTCTTTACAGCGAACTTTGTGGCACACATTCTGGTTTGCAGAAAACAAATCAATAGGGTAAGCTGCTATTCTCTCGTTAAGTAACGAATGTTTTAATTTAGTTGGCCGTACGTAGATAGAATTATTGTGCATCATCAGTGTGGTTTTGTATGTATATATGTATGTATGTATTTATTCACACTGCAGTGGGTATATACCCGGTGGCAGTGGCAACTAATTACACTCAATAATGACAATAATAAACTTATTAATCAAAAATACAATTAATAATAATTCTAATCAATAATACTAACAATAATTAATAATAATAATAATAATAATAATAATAATAATAACAACAACAACAACAGGGAATATACTAAATTCAATGAAACGATCACTTAAAATAACATTTGAAATAAATCTAATTTGTATCTTAAAACTAAGATCGAACTAAAACCCACGAATATGATATGTTCATATCTGCACAAGTACCTTTCAAATTACACGCATTTCTCTGTCAACTCACTCATTGCAATGGAACTACGACACATTTCACTGATTCAATCCCGATTTCACTAGCACTTCAAAAACATTTCACTGTTCAAATACTATGCACTGCCACTATAAACTATACAGCTTCACTGACAGGAACACGTTTTACTTACACAGCACACTTCACTGACACGACATACTTCTTCACTGATACAACACACTTCACTGACACAACATAATTCTTCACTGATACAACACTTCAATAACAACATATCATTTACACCATTTAAATACTGTGTATAATTACCGTCTATTAGTAAGGTCCTTAAGCCTATTTTTAAATACATTTTTGGTTGTTGGTAAAGCTTTTAGTAAGTCTGCAGGTAAAGCATTCCAGTCCCTGATAGTACGATTGAGAAAAGAAAACTTTCCAGTGTCCGTCCTCTGCCTTCTTTCCCTCAATTTACATGAGTGGTCGTTCCTTGAAGAGTAATTTGGCGGTTGCAACCTATTTTTTATTTCTCTCCAGGCAGGCTCACCTCTGTATGTTTTGAACAGTGCGCATAATCGAATTCGCGTTCTCCTGTCCGTGAGTGTGTCCCATTTTAATGGTGAATTTTTCCGACAACATTTAAGAGCCCGTTTTTGAACCTTTTCCAGTGTCTTAATATGTTCTAATCTGTAAGGATCCCAACATGCAGCACCATATTCCATTACTGGACGTACTAGTGATTTATATGCAATCTCTTTGGATTTATCAGAACCTTTTCTTAGTACCCTCATCACAAAGTGTAACGCTCTCCATGCTTTTCCCGCTGTGTCTATAACGTGTTCCCCCCAGTTGAGATCGCTGCTAAATGTTATTCCGAGGTATTTACATTTGTTAACTTCCGGAATGGTTTCACCCCCTAACGTATACGATGCGACTATTCTATTTCTTTTCCTTGTAAAGCTGATGGCTTTGCTCTTTAGAGAATTTATTTTCATTTTGTTGGCTATTGCCCAATCGTTTATTCTATTGAGGTCATTCTGGAGAAGAGTAGTATCTTCATGGCTTTTTATTTCCCTGTATACCATACAATCATCCGCGAATAAGCGAACCCTAGAGAAGATATTAACTGGCAGATCATTTACAAAAGCCAACAATAGATGAGGTCCCAAGACACTCCCCTGCGGGACCGCGGAAGTAATTTCAATTGGGTTCGATAATTCCTCCCCTACCCGTACTCTCTGAGTGCGACAAGTTAAAAATTCCTTGAACCACTGGATTACTCTGAAGTCAATCCCCGTTGATTGTAGTTTAGGCGTAATAGATCGACTATTGATCAGATTTCTTCTATTCGACAGATATGGGAGAAAAATGAGAATATAAGGGTACAGTACATCAGTTATTCATAGGTTTCGAAAAGGCATATGACTTGGTTAAGAGAGAAGTTTTATATAATATTCTTATTGAATTTGGTATTTCCAAGAAACTAGTTCGATTAATTAAAATGTGTCTTGGAGAAACAGCAGAGTTCGTATAGGCCAGTTTATATCTGATGATTTTACAATTCACTGCGGGCAAGGAGATGCACTATCACCTTTACCTTTAAACTTCGCTCTAGAATATGCCATTAGGAAAGTTCAGGATAACAGACAGGGTTTGGAATTGAACGGGTTACATCAGCTTCATGTCTATGCGGATGACGTGAATATGCAAAATCCACAAACGATTTGGAAAAACAGGAAATTTTACTTGAAGCAAGTAAAGAGATAGGTTTGGAAGTAAACTCCGAAAAGACTAAGTATATGATTATGTCTCGTGACCAGAATATTGTACGAAATGGAAACACAAAAATTGGAGATTTATCCTTCGAAGAGGTGGAAAAATTCAAATACCTTGGAGCAACAGTAACAAATATAAATGATACTCGGGAGGAAATTAAACGAAGAATAAATATGGCAAGTGCGTGTTATTATTCGGCTGAGGAGCTTTTGTCATCTAGTCTTCTGTCAAAAAATCTGAAAGTTAGAATTTATAAAATAGTTACATTACCGGTTGTTCTGTACGGTTGTGAAACTCGGACACACTCTTTGAGAGAGGACCAGAGGTTAAGGGTGTTTGAGAATAAGGTTCTTAGGAAAATATTTGGGGCTAAGAGGGATGAAGTTACAGGAGAATGGAGAAAGTTACACAACGCAGAACTGCATGCATTTTAGTCTTCATCTGACATAATTAGGAACATTAAATCCAGACGTTTTAGATGAGCAGGGCATGTAGCACGTATGGGCGAATCCAGGAATGCATATAGAGTGTTAATTGGGAGGCCGGAGGGAATAAGATCTTTGGGAGGCCAAGACAAGACATAGTTGAGGGAAAAATATTAAAATCGATGTGAGAGGGGTAGGATATGATGCTCGGGACTGGATTAATCTTACTCAGGATAGGGACCGATGGCGGACTTATGAGAGGCCGGCAATGAAGCTCCGTGTTCCTTAAAAGCCATAGGGAATAATAATAATAATAATAATAATAATAATAATAATAATAATAATAATAATAATACTCGTATTAATATTATTGTTATTATTATTATTATTCTGTCCCAGTAATACTTCTCAAAACTTTCTCAACTGCCTTATAGATTAATTTCTTTATTTGGTTTCATACATCATCTGCAGTAGCACGTTGTCCTTCATGAACAGTTCTGTATAAACTAGTCCGTTACATACTGTCGATGGGAGTGCTGATAGCGAAATGGTAGTTGGCGAGATGAGGCCGAGGATTCGCCAAAGATTACCTGATTTTCACCTTACGGTTGGGGAAAACCTCGGAATAAACCCAACCAGCGCCCGATAGCAACTCCGGATCGACAGAATAAGTTACGACTTAAGCATCATTGTTCGATATTGTTTCAGGAGCCAAATTAATAATTGGACATTGAACTAACTTTTATAACAAAACTATGTTAATGATAAATTTGTCATCACATTTTAAAATAAATCTTGGCTTCAAGTATTAAGTTATATTCTTGTTAATTATTATTATATAAACCTCAGCTGTTTTCTAAGGTTAATCGTATTGGTCAGATAATGGCTACTGATGTGCTGGATATGAAATAATTTAGAGCAAAAACATTATGATTGTAACTATTACTTATAGAACTGAGAAATGGGTGATATGACCATGGCTGCCAACACACACTAAAGGAAGGAACCAAAATAAGAAATAATTATTAGATACAAAGACAAAGCTGATAAATATGAGAAACTTAAAAGCAGTTAAGATGATATATTGTAAAAGAAAGGAAAAATAACTCCGAAGTAAAATCTTGTCAAATTTGCCAGATAATTTAGGAAGTGTAAACTCAAGAAAATTATATGAATTAATAAAAATAAGGAAAGGATTACAGCCGAGTTAGAAAATGTGTAAAAGAAAGCAGCAATTGTCTTAGATGTAAATGCTGTGCTTACTGTTTGGAGAACTTATTTCAGGAATGAACTCAACCCTACCGAGAACAATAAAAATATAAAAGAAAGCATTTTCTATGGACTTGATTATGAGGAGTTCTTAGAATTTGTAAGATATTTGAAGAATAACACAGCCCCAGGTGAAAATCTAATTAAATCAGGATTACGCATGGAGTAAAACAACTTCAGAAAGTCAGAATACATTTATTAAAAACGCTAGTACGGGATACAGAGCAATATTTGAAGACAGGAATGAAGCAATAATATGCCCAATGTATAAAAAAAGGAATATGAAGGGTTTGCTGCAAAAAAGGAGATAACTCCACTTAGCGAACAGTGGAGATAACTCTTGTTTGCAGCAAACCCTTCATATACTAGTATGGAGGAAGTAGGCCTAAAGAGGATTTCACTTGCAAAGACAACATAAAAATATTCATTAATATTTTTGCAAGAAAACGTGGTTCTAATGTTTAATAAATACACAAAGCGATAATGATGTAACTCTGAAGATTGAAGGGGGCAATGGAATACATTAAACTAAATAAAAACACATAATGTATTTTGTAATTAAGTGCACGGTTGCATTATAAAATTAAGCTAAACGTCTGCGTAGTTTGGCAACACAGCATCGACGCTGACTTTTACAAAATCATATACTCACTCAGTCTAAATAGCAGCGTTCCGTCCCTTAGTCACAGCAGTAATGTTGCCAAATTTCCTAGTGACAGCAAATAACGGTACGCGTTATAGTTTTATTTAATTTGCAAGGAAACCGGCCATTTTCTTTAAAATCTGCAAAGGGATACATAATTTCTTATCAGTTTCTGAGGAGTAAAAATCATAATCCTATGGATAATACTTAAGTGTAAGAAAATTATATAGTAAATGAACCAAATATAGTCCCCAGCTTATTCGACTTGATTGGTGCTGCTATCGTTTTGTTCACATCAGAACTCCTTCAACAAGAAGCAAACGGCGGCATTTTACGTAGAGAGCGCTTGAACCAAGAGTTATTCCTTCTAGATTTATTTAAATATACCTATGTAAAGATTTTTCTCACCTATATTTCATAAAAAGAGATAAGAAGGTTTTAATTTTTTTCAACAGTAATCTCACTGAAGATTTTGATTTATCAGAAAATCAATACTCGAATGAGATTTAATTGACTATTACACGATTAGAAGAAAGTATATAAAGATTGGAAGAAATAAAGTACTCTAACACAATAAAATACATATAAATTGACTTGCTGAAATTCTATTTCACTATTATCACGAAAACTTTTGAACGGAGCCGCCATTTTGAGTCGACTATCTGTGAGAGAAACAAATGACGATAACAAAGCATGTTTTATAGTACCCTACCGTAAAAATTGTTTCAGTTTGTAATGTTGGCCAACAAAGGAACAAATGGTAGAAAGGTGATAAAAACAGAAGAAAGTATAGAAATATTAGAAGAAATAAAATACTATAATACAATAAAATAGGTATTAATTGACTTACTAAAATTCCATTTAACTAATGTTAGCTTCACGAAAACGTTCAATTGACTATCTGTGCGGGAAACAAATGACGATTGCAAAGCATGTTTTATTGTACCGTAAAGAATTTGCATTTTGAAATTTTGGCAAACAAAGAAACAAATGCTAGCGAAATGATAAAAACAAATGCTAGAGAAGTGGTAAAAATAAACAAATGCTAAGAAAGTTATAAAATTGTAGCGATAAACAGCTATGATTGGTTGAAACACGTCCTTTTGTACCGTTTTATTGGTCAAAAGTAGTATGACGTAGTAAAGGCGTAATAGTCAATTTAAATACCCTCCAGGAACATAATATTTAAATGAACTCTACTCTTTCTGACAAGAATATCGTCTACTATTTGTAAGTATATGCGATTAAAAATTCTTTTAAATCTGAAATATGCGGAAAGAAAAAAATTTACCAATGCATGTGCATGTACTGTAATTTTTAAGAAGACTTGATTATGAAATTAATTTTTTCACAAGATGTAAAGCAAAGTGTCAGAACTTCTAATGCATGTCCAAATAGTAGAAAGGGGATATTCTAAGCAAGTAGATGACTGAATGAATGAATGAATGAATGAATGAATGAATGAATGAATGAATGAATCAGTAATTAAATAAGTAAATAAATAAATCAGTAATTAAATAAATAAATGAATAAGTTGATAAGTAAACAGATAATAATAAATTAATGAATAATTAAGTAAATGAATAATAAATAAATAAGTAGATAAATAAGGAAATGAATAAATAAAACAGTAAATGAAATAAATAAATAAATAAATAGTTGTATTAGAACCTACTCTATGACAGAATAGAATACAGTTATATTTTAAAAACTTTCACCTGACGTAACAATCAACTCTTATTAAAGAGGGGGATGATGTGCAAGCAAATTTAGGAAGCATGGAAGTTATACTGTGGTTATATTTAGCGGTTCGAGTTGGAATGAAACTTATCAAAATTCTGACAGTGGTATTAACATTATTAAAGAATGGCTGGATGCTCACTTACTTTCTTTGAACGTTTCTAAAACAAAATTAATACCATTTTCATTAACATCACATGGCTTTGAGCAACTAAAAATGAATAATAACAGAAGTATAACTATACATGATTATAACCTACCTACTTGCTGATGTAACGCTTTGAGTATATCCTCACAAGTTAAATATTTAGGCATTATTATTTACCAACATTTAAAATGGGATAAGCATATCTCCTTCCTGTGTAACAGATTGCGTAAAACAATCCACAAATTTTCCATTCTACGCTCTTATTTACCTGTTTATGTTCTGCGTACTGTGTACTTAGCTCTGTTTCAATCAATAATTCAGTATGGTATTTTAGGTTGGGGAGGGATGGCAAAATCGACTCTCCATCCTTTAAATTTGCTCCAAAAAAGAATTATCAAAATTTGTCTATATAAACCTTTTGATTACCCAATAAAATTAATTTTTCAGGAATTTGGTGTATCAAATCTAGATCAAATTTATAAACAAACATTGCTGATTTACTTCCATAAAAACCACAATAAATTTAAATTTGATCCTCACGAATACTATACCAGACAAAATTACAGTTTCTTTCTAAATATTCCGAAATGTCACACAACTGCCGGATTAAAACACAGCAGAAGTTTTGGACCCGAAATATATAATGAATTAATTAGAGCTTACCCTGAGCTAAGTACACTTAACTCACATAGATTTAAGAAACAAACCAGATTAATTATTTAATTGTTTAAGCTAATTGAGTTAAAAATTGATACTCTAATATTTATGTACTTCTGTATTTTCTATTTGTATATAGAACCTATTATTACATGCTGTATTATTTTACCACTTATTAATGTTATTGTGCTCAATGAACTGTCTTAATTTTGTGATATATTTTGTATAACTGATCTGAACTGCGCCCGAGCACGAGCTTCTGCTCTTTCGGGCTGCAATGCCTAATGTAGCTCAAGTCTAAAGTATTAAATAAATTATTATTATTATTATTATTATTATTATTATTATTATTATTATTATTATTATTATTATTATTATTATTATTATTATGTGGTTAATAATGGATTTCATTATTTGAAATGGGTATCAATAAAATGAATGAAAGAAACCAAGACTTAACTTGAAAGTGCTCTAGTGCTATTAGAAGATGAAAAATGTAATAATAAGCACTATAATATTCGCGAAAATTTGGGTTAAAATTGCTAGATATTCATGGCTATCTATTATTAAATAAATAAATTTTGTTTGTATTTATGTATTTCAACATGATGTAGTAAAATGGAAATCATTGTGTAATTGGTCAAAAATCGGCAATTGCGATGGGTAAACTATGTCAAATGTGAATGCCTAACAACTATTTAACATTGGTTTTGAGTAGCTATCGTTAATTTAAGATATATTCTTTGTTCTCCATTATGAGGCCGCGAGATATTATGAACGTTCGCAGAGTTTATCTTCGTAACTCCAACCTCTTCGTCCTTTATTCCAACTTGTGTAACAGAATTATAAACTTCTTGCTTTAGGCCTTTAAAGCACAAGAGAAATTAATATACAATCATGTAAAGTTCGTAACGCGACAAGAATTTCTGGGTTTTGTTAAACCATGAAACGGAATTCATGTTTCTCCCAATCAAGAATGTACTAGAGTATATTTACACGGTGAAATATTGTACATTTTAAAGAATACCACCCATTTAAAATCAACTTATTTTTTAAAGTAGAAGCGACTGAGTGAGAAAAATAAATAAATTAAGGACACTTCAGGATAAAGTCATAAGGAGCATGAAAATTAAATTATTGTACAAAGAAGTAGATGTACTCCAGTTTCTTTGTGGTTGTGAAATCTGGATGCCAGTACAAAATGGAAATAATTAAAGACAAACTGCTGAGATGAAATTCCTGTGTAAAATAAAAGACGCCACAAAATTTAATAAAACAATAAATAAAGACAAAACAAATGAGTTACGAACAAATTTGGTAATTTATGATGTTGCAGAGTATTAAAGAGAAATGAACTTCGCACTTGCATAGAATAAAAAATTACAGACGACGTGAAATAAGTAAAACACAAGAAAATAGTTGGAGGTTGGTACAGATGTATAATATGATGGAAAAACCTGTGAATTCTAACATTAGGAAATGCTAAATCATGGAGGAAGGAGGAAGAGAAATTAAATTATGGTTTATTTAACGACGCTCGCAACTGTAGAGGTTATATCAGCGTCGCCAGTGTGCCGAAATTTTGTCCCGCAGGAGTTCTTTTACACGCCAGTAAACCTACTGACATGAGCCTGTCGCATTTAAACACACTTAAATGCCATCGACCTAGGCCGGGATCGAACCCACAACCTTGAGCACAGAAGGCCAGCGCTATACGGACGACGCTCCCTAGGCAGACAGGAGGAAGAGAGGAGAAGAAGAAGTATAAATAAACGAAGTGGACGAAGAAGGAGACTGAACTAAGATAGAAATTACAGAGTGGTTAAAACTTGAATTTGTTTTTGGTTGTTACTCTGTTCACTTTCATATTGAATTATTGAGCGAATATGTTTCTAAACCACTTGAGTGTTCTGATCCTAAACTATGAGATTCTTAAGCAAAACTATAGAAAAGTATTTCCTACTGATATGCGTTTTCCTTTTCTTTATTCGGTGAGAAAGAACTAATTCTTATTGTATTCAAACTATAGTCAATTTATTGAGATCATAAGCCTCAAGATAGAGGTGTGAAAGAATGAAATCTCTACGGTAGAATTATCAGTCCAGAGATATAGATATTGCTGCGGTCTCTTTTTTTCATCTCTGTTCCTCGTCCTTCACATCCTTGCCCTCTCACTTCCTTATCAGCTTATTTCAACTTTTTACTTGAACACGTCTATAACTTCGGTCCAATAATAGGGTAAGTTACCATTCACATTTTCAGGTGAGTTGTGTCGCTCCTGTAATTTTTAAACTACACGACACATCCCACTTACAAGGTGATCGACAGATATCAAGAAACAATGTATCCAACTTGACCTTGAGTTGGAATGGGTGACGTATTCTAGCGATGCGCGGGAGGAAGTTGAGGCAGAAGGATCAAGCGGCAGCCGAGACAGTGTAAACCGAGAATGTGAAGCGATAGAACGTTCGCAGCTATATTAAACGACTAATTTCATAACGTAACGGGCTACATACTCAATTAAATAAGTCAGTAGTAGACAAGTTAAATTAGAAATATTATCCAGTGAATTTCAGTGAAGTGAGAAAATTCGCAAATTTAAGGCATATGCACCGCGAATGGGAACGGAAATATAAACAACGGATAACGTAAGTTTAACATCCAATCCACAGAGACGTATTCAAACCTAAAACTTGTGACTGTTATTCCGACAGAGCCTACCCCGACTTTTGCTTTTCCTTTCAACACCAACTTCATCTCTGTATTTATTATGCTTTTTTGTACGTCAACCAAATAGGCTTAAATTTTGTCCACATCTGTGGAGTAACGGTCAGCGCGTCTGGCCGTGAAACCAGGTGGCCCGGGTTCGATTCCCAATTGGGACAAGTTACCCGGTTGAGGTTTTTTCCGGGGTTTTCCCTCAACCCAATATGAGCAAATGCTGGGTAACTTTCGGTGCTGGACCCCGGACTCATTTCACCGGCATTATCACCTTCATCTCATTCAGATGCTAAATAACCTGAGATGTTGATAAAGCGTCGTAAAATAACCTACTAAAAAAAAGGATTAAATTTTATGCTTTTTTCTAAGAAAAATTTAAGTATAAAGTCTGTCATATGTTGTTCATTCTTTTCTCACAGCTTCTGCTTCTCTTCTTTTATTTCCTTTTCCTATTTCAGCACCAGATGCTTCCTTCTTTTAGTGCACTTCACGGGTTAGGCGAATCATCAGTTCTGAATTCACAGAAAATATTTTAGTTTCTTCCGTGACATTTTAAATCTAGGGATACCGATGATGTGTATACTTATTTACTTAGGCCTACGTACTTTCTTACTTACTTATTTACTTCATTACTTACTTACTTACTTACTTATAACTTTAAGGAATCCGGTGGTTCATTGCCGCCATCGGTCCCTATTCTGAGCAAGATTAATCCAGTTCCTACCATCATATCCCATCTCCCTTAAATCCAACTAAGACACTATATTCATATCATAATACGCCCATACATGCTGCATGCCCTGACCATCTCAAACGTCTGATTTAATGTTCCTAATAATTATGTCAGATTAAGAACACAATGCGTACAGTTCTGTGTTGTGTAACTTTCTCCATTCTCCTGTAACTTCATCCCTCTTAGCTCCAAGTATTTCCCTAAGCATCTTATTCTCAAATATCCTTAACCCTTATTCCTCCCTCAAAGTGAAAGTGTCCACACCTGTGGAGTAACGGCTAGCGCGTCTGGCCGCGAAACCAGGTGGTCCGGGTTTGATTCCCGGTTGGGGCAAGTTACCTGGTTGAGGTTTTTTCCGGGTTTTTCCCTCAACCAATATGAGCAAATGCTGGGTAACTTCCGGTGTTGGATCCCGGACTCATTTCACCGGCATTATCACCTTCATCTAATTCAGACGCTAAATAACCTAAGCTGTTGATAAAGCGTCGTAAAATAACCTACTAAAATAAAAAAAGTGAAAGTCCAAGTTTCACCACCAAACGTAACAACCGGTAATACAACTGTTTTTAAATTCTAACTTTCAGGTTTTTTGAGAGCAGACTAAATGACAAAAACTTCTCACCGGAATAATAACAGGCTTTTCACATAGCTATTTATTCTGCGTTTAATTTCATCCCTAGTGTCACTTATATTTATTACTACACTTCGTTGAATTGCCACACGCAGTATGCAATCAAGTTGCCGATGTACGGTAGTATAGAGGAGGTGGGCGACCGCTCGGTCTCGTAGTATAAGCAGTTCACGTTAAGAGATGTGACCGGTCCAAATAGATAGAGCAGCTACAGCTAATGTATACTTATGTAAGCACTTGTTTTTGCATTACTGTGGTTGGAATAGTCAAAGCTTAACATTTGTTCAGTGCAGACAAGAATTCAGTCAAACATACTACAATGAGAGTGTTGCTGTTCCAGACAATTGCTCCTGGAATACCCTTACCCCCGCAGCCAGTCTTGACCCGTTGGGGAACGTGGTTGGATGCTGTTAATTATTATGCGACACATTACGGCAAAATAATGGAGGTAATTGATGCATTGTATAGCAAAGACAGTTCCGCTGTTGCAGCTGTAAAATCATTGCCTTCTGAACAGCTATTGGAAGATATTCTGTTCATTGATTCTAATTTTAAAATCGTGTCCAAAAGCATCATCCTGTTAGAATCGTCTAAACTACAACTCTCAGAAGCCCTTAATATAGTGGATAAAGTATCACAAACTGTTATCCAAAATAACAATTCACTAATTTCAGAAAAAGTGAAATGTAAGTTGAAAAACATTATTGCTAAAAATTCTGCCTATTCACAACTTCATATTATAAATTATGTACCGTCAGGTCACGACAAGACGTCTGAAGTTGGTGTACTAAAAAGTAGAGACTTTCCGTTCTTCAAATATGTTTGTATTACATCGTGTGATGTTGAACGTACATTTTCCCAAAATAAAAACTGTTTAAGTGACCATCGGAGGAGGTTACTTTGCAGTCGCTCAAAATGTACGTAACTCTTTACTGCAATGCACATATTCAAGGATGATGTGAGTATCTTACATTAAATTTTAAGAGCTAATATATCTCGCTATAAAATAATTGTGTATTTACATGTTTAGATATTTCCTACTTAAATGATCATTCATTAAATTTCTTGACTGCAGGATACAGGTTTTATTGTAACCGCAGTATACTGCTCAGTGTTTACATTACAGACATACTCCATCCTTTGCATGCCCCCTTCTCATACAGTCTATACCGCGTGCGCAGTAAACCTTGCGATTCTCGTGGCAATTCCACAAAGTGTATTTATTACTGTTGCTCCAAGATATTTGAATTTTTCCACCTCTCCGAAGGATAATTTTCCAATTTTTATATTTCCATTTCGTACTATGTTCTGGTCACGATACTTTGTATTTTTAGGGATTTACTTCCAAACCTTCTTTGCTTTCTTCAAGTAAAATTCTCGTGTCTTCCCTAATAGTTTGTGGATTTTATCCTAACATATTCACATGATCCGCATAGATGTAACTGATGTAACCCGTTCAATTCCAAATCCTTTCTGTTTTCTTGGACTTTCATAAAGTCATATTCTACAGCAAAGTTAAAACTTGAAACTATATTAAAAAGTAAAGGTGATAGTATATCTCCTTGCTTTAGCCCGCAGTGAATTGGAAAAGCATCCTACAGAAACTGACCTATACGGACTCTGTTGTACTTTTCACTGAGACACATTTTAATTAATTGAACTAGTTTCTTGGGAGTACCAAACTGACTAAGAATATTATATAAAACTTCTCTCTTAACCGAGTCGTATCCTTGTTTGAAATCTACGAAAAACTGATGTACTGTATCTTTATACAAACTCCCATTTTTTTCTCCAACTTCTGTCGAATACAAAAAATCTGACCAATAGTCGATCTATTACGGATGATATGTATATAGGTCTACTGATATTGTAATTTAGGCAAATATATCTATGCCATTATTTACAATTATTCTTTTGAGTTAGTATGGTAATGTTCAATTTTATAAATTACTGAGAATATAATATAAATCTTTTTGCCGTTTATTTCTCCTTATAATCATATCTAGTTTTTCTTCTCATTTCCCTACCTTAGCTACTTTATTTTAAGCCTTATAATTATATTACTGACTATTGCATTAAAATCTTAATGGACCCAGTACCTAAAGTATTCTGTTATACTAAGTTCTTCATCAGTGACTCTACACAGGCTGTGAATTTACATTTCAACATCGGCAAAATGTGACGCACGCATGACTCGTTTATCCATGAGAGAGGCTTTGCAGTGTAGGAGCGTTCATTAACAAAACTATCAGCGATCAGCATAGTACATTCAACAAAACAACGGGTGCGTAAATCCGGGAGAGAGCCGAGAAATAGCTCAGTTACGCTAACACCATTGATTACAACCCGTCAAGCGATAAGACAAATATTATTAAAAATACAATGCGCGACGGACTTCAGCCGAGCCAAGAGAATTATTCCGAGCTTGCTGCTCGTCTTCATTCAATTTACTGGATGGTTCAGTTACCAAATAACAAAATTTTGAATGAAGTATGACGTGTAAAATTTTGCTACTGAAGTAATAATTATGATGGTGATGATGATAATAATTTATTTATTTTTATTTATTTAGAATATTAAAGTGCAAAACAACAGCACAAGGCCAATTACAGTTTAGCACAAGATACAAAACAAAACAACAAATAATGATGAGAATGAATGTGAGAAAATGTCAGTGAGATGAAATACAATCAATATAATAGTCAACATTAATCATTGACCAAATGCAACAAAATAAATAGCACAAATAATTACTAAAATTAGTACAGTGAGATAATTAAAATAATGGCAATTAAATAAAATGAATTACAAATGAATTAATGAAATCCTATAAATTAAGACTGGAATAATATAAGTAGTATTGTAAAGATATGCAATTGACAAGAATAGTATGATACGTATCTTAACAAATGGCATAAATTAATTAAAATGCCATAAAAAACTCAAAAGTAAATACTACACATTAAATGGATCCAAGTTCAAGACATGCAAGTTAGCATATTTAATACATCTGCAGACCGGAGAGAGAGATTTAGAATTCCTATTACAAAACTTTTATAAAATCTTAAACCCTTAGCTGGAATACGAAGACTGATATTGCTTATGAATGATTCACAATCAATATCACCCTTAATGACTTTACAAATAAATTAATAATCAAGATCCTGGCATCTGGTAAACAAACTACCGCAATTGAAATATTTGCAATTAATCTCATATTTATAATCGGAATTTGGTAAAAATCTATAAGAACACGAGGAAATAAATTTTCTTTGAATATTCTCCAAGTGGAAGGAATGGAGTTCCATACAACAGATGCATATTCAAGCTTGGATCTAACCAATGTATAGTATAAAATTAATAAATACATAGGAGTAGAAGAAGAAGAAGTTATAGATCTAATTAGACCAAGCATTCTTAATGAATGGGTATAAATATATTGCACATGATCATGTAAATATAATTTTGAATCAAGTAAGACACCAAGATCTCTAATACAATCTTAAATTTTACGGAAGTAGTTTTCCGTGAGAAGGGAATAACAAAAGTTTTGGATTGATTAATTTTCATTCCATTTTCAACAGACCATTGTGAAATTGAATTAATGTCATTTTGAAGAATTTGACAATCAGCCAATTTTGAAGAATTTGACAATCAGCCAAATTATAATTTTAATAATAATAATAATAATAATAATAATAATAATAATAATAATAATAATAATTAAAGATGAGGGATTTGTGCGTTTTGTCGTCGGTTGCGTGTGCATAGACGTTATACAGCTGTATGCCCAGTGCCTGTGTTGACTTCCGACGTAAACAAACCACGCGAAGAGTACAGTCTAAAAATGAGAAATGCAACACACCGTTAATATCTAGCAGATGACAATTTACAAATATGAGGAATATGTAGAAACATTAGTATAGTTATAAGAAGAAACTTGCCTTTATGATTCATCCATAGCTTCAGAGCCATCACAAACCGAATTGCACTGCACTACTACAGACTCTTAAATTATCGAATGTCAAACGTCGTCGTCGATCACTCAAACAGTTTTTGAACTGCGAAAAGCTTCTTCGAATGTCACAGGACGTTTAGTATACTATCCTATCGTTTGATGATTTTGCATTATTCAGCCTGTTACAAATTGATAAATAGCTCTCATTTTTCTAGTATTTATTCTTTATTCGCTGTGTGCAAGGTCCTGCAGGTCCTATCTTGATTTTTTCTGACACCTCTTTTATTATTGCTATGCCCTTGGATATTTCCAAACCAGATAGCCTTTACGGAGAGTTGTCTGATTCGGAACGCGCTGCTTGATATATTTTTCCAAAAATTCTCGAACGGAATATTTGCTTTAATCATCATCGCACATAAATCCTTAACAAATTCTGATTTTGCATTTCATACTAATTTGGATGTTGAGGAAATCACCACCTTTAAAGCGCGTGCAATATTGTCTGTATGTTTTCTGCTGTTACAATGTATTTCTACGTAATACTTCCTACACATTGTAATTTCATACTCACATACTGTACATACAATTCTGTTTGCTTGGATGCGCAACATATCACTGCTGTATCTCCGCAACAAAGTATTTAATTTCACATCCTTTGTTTGCTTAGTTTCCGTCATTGTAGGTAACTACTGCTCCGGTGACCACTGCAGTGCATTGGACTATGAAGGCCTGTGTTCGTTTCGTGTTATAAGACGGCAAGTAGGCAAATGGATAGCGTGTAGTTGCATTTCTTTTGGTTGCACTGGTCGTAGTTGTTCACCTGTCCGTCCACCTATGCTCCCTGTCGAGTCAACATGTTTTTCGTGCTGCGCACAAATCTCTCATCTTTAATAATAATAAATAATAGTAATAATAATGGTATTATTATTTATTTATTTTTATTGCTGAACAACAGCCATTGGCGAATAAAAGTCCAGTACAGTGTTACAATTAATATATTAATAAAATGAAGAACAATGATACAAATTAACCATTTATTCATAGTATTAATAAAAGAAACCTCACTTACACCAACAAATTATCGATCAATATCGATTAGTAGGATGAGATATCTTTGAACGTTAGTGTACAACAGTATACCGGGTGAACAGATTATGAGTTTCCCGCCCACGCGCGGTCAGTCAGTCCAACTGACATGTCGGCCAAGGCAACTGCAGGAACCGCGGGAACCAGAGTTGCCATATGTGGCAACCTGGCTACTTTTCTGAAGTTTTAATGTTGAAATCATAGAAATAATTTAATTAAAACGTTTTTTTCACAAGACTGTGATCCATTGTACGTAATATTCTTCAGAACGTAAATATTCGTCAGTTTTATTGTAATACCCTTAATTTTCAAAATATGACAGACTAACGTTCAAGATTGCATAGAAAACTTCCCCAGGCAATGACACGGGGATCTGTGATTTACAAGGATGTCTTTAATAACAGAATTAAGTGAAATTAATGCTTATAAATATATTACATTAGTGGATTAAATAAGTGGATTTTATTACCAATTAAACTTTTAGTTTAAAATACATGTAATCCATTCCTATGCTTTTTTCTAAACCTTGATAATTAATAGAAACGATGTTGAGCAGTAAGCCGTTAATTAATAATAGCGGGAAATCAGCGATGTACCGGCCTATTACCTGATTCTTTCACTTGATTGCTTTCTTTAACTGTGATAACGTTTATATAGAAGATGCCGAAATATGAGAGGTGCAGAAAGTACAACAAGGAGTGGGAGAAGCTGCCCTGGGCTAAAGATAATTGTAATTTAATTAAAATTATATATTCAAGCCTCAAAATTCTGTACCGGTATTTAGTCATAATTCAAAATCACTACCATTTAAAAAAATGCACTATTAGACTATAGACACACCTAATGCAGAAAACGAATATTTTCAGGCTGGCTTCAAGAAGCTACAGATTTTAAGACAAATTTGAATGAAGCAATTTGTAAAGTATGTAATACTGTAAACAAACAGCAAAATGCAAGTATCATAGCTGAATAATGCCACTTAATGATCCTGAATCTGTGTATTAAATAATATTAACAATGAAATTATTACAAATTTATTAATGAATATGAATGGTTATGTTCATTACTACAGGGACATCATTTTATTTTTACTAACATTTTTAATATTAACCTGTCTATACCTTCAGAGAACCGGAAACACCGCTTGCTCCTCCCTCCAAGACTGGAGTTCGATGATACTGGCGTAAAACACAAATCACTCTACTAGGTATAGGAAGGAAGAAAAGTAGTTCATCCATTTACGTAAACTAGGAAATATCGCGATTTGAGTTTGATAATTTTCATTAGGTTTTTCTTTAATCAAAGTACAGTACTGTATTGAGAATAAGTGTTTTTACTCACGAAGTGAGTTATCCATGCGAACGTATTCATTATGCAGTGTATATTATACTGTCTACAGCACATTAGCGTACAATATAGAGAAAGAAGTTAAATTGAAAAATAATCATAATATGAATATTTAAACACAATTTTGAAAATGGTGGCCGTTCATTTCGATACAGGCTTCAGTTCTTTTGTGCATATTATCGCACTATAGACTATTGCATCTAATTCCAATTGCCAGTTTCGTCCTTCGTACTAGTAACTCATGTTGAAATAATTCTGTACCTACTCTACGTACTGTAAATTCAATCTTCACTTCTGCCCGACCCGAAAATATAAAATTACTCAGACATGCTATCTACTGTCCGTCCAAGTGGTTATGCCGCAGGATTGTAGAAAGGGAGGAAATTACGTGACAGTTAATTACTTAACGAGGTCCTTTTATTTAAGTTAAATTAAACAGCTGTATAATATTACGTAAACTTCCAATTCGTAAGAGAAATTAATGTTTTCAGAAAAGAGCTAAGACAGCCCGCTATTACAGAGGGGCGAGCAGAAGCAGGTGGGGGAAATCGGGATGCGACGTAGGCAAACGGACAGTACCTGTGCGAAAATATGATTCAATATTGAAAGCTCTTTCGTCACTGGAAAACGCGAACATATTTCTGGAACGTACTATACTCAGTAACTCAGTACTGCTTACTATCTGCTGGTCTTGGTTCTGTGTGGAGTTGGAACTTCCTTAGTAGAAGGGGTGGGAGTGAAGTACATTCAAAAACTCAGGTACAATAAAAATTGAAGTAAAAATAAAATGATGTCCCTGTATATTGCATATGTCGCTCATCACTGATAATCTACTAATTTTCTACGTACTTTTCTAGAAATCACCCAAAATGTAGATTATTTAATTTATTAATTGGGATGTTGACACAGAACATCATGGTAGGCTACACAAATCCATGCTAAACGTCGAGTTAATATCTTCATAATTTTAAGATTTTTACTTTTGTATTACGTTCAGCACATTTTCTGCGCCTCTTGGTATTGCAGTGTCTTTGAGTGCACTGTTTTTGTCGCCTTTACGTTCATCTTACACAATTTATGTATCATGTTGTCAATATTTACATTGAAAATATCAGTTCAAATATCCTCAACTATGCCCTGCAATATTACGCTCTTGAGCGTGTTACCTAAGACACTTTACCTCTGTAATGAATTTTCAATCAGCCACAAAGATGTAGATATTTAAATAATACGACTAGTAAGAGCAGTGATCGATAAGACTACTCACTATGTCTGCGTCCCGATTTTGTCTTTAAGAGGAAGAGGGCAGAGGATGCGTAACTATGTTGTATATGAACGTACCTGTACCAGTGCTGTGACGTCACATATACTTCGAATCAGACAACCTCATTCCAGTTTATAGGCAGCTGGAATACGAAGCCTAGTTATTACGTTTCTGACGTAATTTGATCATTTCTCTTGCACTAATTTTTATTTTAAACTTGTATTATTAAATGCTCAGAAAGAGTTGAGAAAGCTAATGAACTCTAAAGAAAGTAAGTCCGACAAATGTAATCTCTTAAAAAGCATTAAATGACTATCTAAAAGAAGAACGTAGTATTAATGTAGTTTCCAAGCCGTGAGGTCATTAAATTACAAAAGAAAGAAAACTTACAGTATCTCTTAACTTTAAAGTTGGAAATGATCCTTCCACCATGGAGACTTAATACTTAAAACTCACTACCTGCAAAAAGTTTTTTCCCTGATAATTCCTGCAAAAGGTAATTTGGTGTTAGTTTCTGTTAGTGAATAACGAAAGTATGGCCATACAGCAGTGCAGAAGAGATATATTGTCCAAAAATCGGAGTTATATAAAAGGCACATACGTTATCATTAAATATCTAGAATCTTTGGGAAAGCAAAGTGATGTTATAAAGATGCCAATGATATATCCGTTTGCATTTTATTTTCTTAAACGGTCACTACATAACGGTATGAAATCATTAACCATGCACTCAAATAACAAAACCCCATTACCAAAAGTAATGATGGAAAGAGTGGGTGAAGACATAATAATAATGAAACTGATCAAGAAGAGAAAAGGGAATTGGCCGGATCACTGGCTGAGAAGAAACTGCCTTCTGAAGAATGCACTGAAAGGAATGGTGAACGGGAGAAGAGTTCGAGGCAGAAGAAAATATCAAATAATACACGACATTAAGATACAGGTATGGATCATATGCGGAGATTAAGTGGAAGGCAGAAATACTGGAGAATGCTGGCTTTGCAGTGAAAATTATGACTGAATTCATTTGCGAGCATTAGCGGTGAGAATAAGTTGAGCCACCGGCGTGGCTCAGTCGGTTAAGGCGTTTGCCTGCCGGTCTGAAGTTGCGTTCGGGCGCGGGTTCGATCCCCGCTTGGGCTAATTACCTGGTTGGGTTTTTTCCGAGGTTTTTCCCAAACGTAATGTGAATGCAAGGTAATCTATGGCGAATCCTCGGCCTCATCTCGCCAAATATCATCTCGCTATCACCAAACTCATCGACGCTAAATAACCTAGTAGTTGGTACAGCGTCGTTAAATAACGAACTAAAATAAAAATAAATAAAAGAATAAGTTGTATTTTTATGTGATGGTAAATTCCCTAGTTTTTCCACTCCCATAAATATCAAGTGAGAAGATAGATAGTTCTTCATCAAAAAGATAAGGATCATTGTCTGAGTTCGCAGCAATAGAAAGGATCAGAAATGAAAAATTAAAAATTCCCGGATTACTTGAAACAGTTTAAGTGAACTGGTTTATTGCACACACTTTTTTAAACTTAACAGAGAATTTAATTCAAATATTAATATGGTTGGTGTAACCCAGTCACTTTGATTCCTATTTTACGGTAACAAGGAGGACAGTAACTCATGGGACATTTGATTATGTTTAGATTTTAATAATTAAAAAAAATGACTGTATCAAGTAGAGGTTATGTTACATAAACAAAGGAACAAGTTGTGCAATTATTTAAAAATAATTGAAATTTCAGTATTATTATTATTATTATTATTATTATTATTATTATTATTACTGCCAAAATATTAAGCAACTCAAAGGACATACAATTAACCTAACCTACCTTTATATATGTAACACTTTAAGCACAACACACTGTAAAGCAATTCTTCTTCTTTGCACGTATATGTATGGGAGGAATATACTCTGATAACAGGACACTCTACATTAGAGTCCAGAAACAAATTGAAAATATATAAATACTACCACAGACATATTAGATAATACCAAGGACAACAATATTCTATAACGCATTTGAAAATTACTTTCTAAGTTTAAGTTTCATAGAGTGAGCATTTAAAGTGCCAAGGTTTAGTATTAATTTAGTAGAAGTTAGTTTTCAAACAAGAACATCTGAATCTTCCTACCATGTGCGAAGTTATAAAGCGAAATTAATTCAATTTTGTGGTTATGGACAATTTACATGTACTTCTACTAGCTTATGGAAATCATTTAAATATACGTATAATACTTCGAAGAACAATTAAAATGCTGTCCGAATTGTTTTTTGTGTTCTATTGATTATTTTTAAATTTAATTTATGTAGTAAATATGAAACATATTAGTGATATTTGCCATGGACAGAAATTGCTGCAAAATCGACAATGACTCATAAAACTGAATCGTGTTCGATCAAGTAGCAAGTTTATTCCAAATCCTCATTCCCCTTGGTATTGCACTGTTCTCTTTAAAATAAGACATTTTTCCACAGACTTCCATGTTCGTTCCGTTTTAAATTTTTATAATATGAGAATGATTTCATTGCGCAATTTTAGTAATTTCCAGCTAAATGAAATTTGAAATTTGAAAACTTAGGTAGGTAGTTTAATATTTATACAGGGTGTTTCAGAAATGCTTTGACAAGTCTTGGAGCATGTTCCTCACACCAGAACAAGAAAAAAGTTCATATAAACATATGTCCGAAAATCCTTAGTTTTTAAATTACACATCTGTTAGATATTGTCAGCTTGGTAGAATGTGTTGCAACTTTAATCAATTCAGAAAGTCGTAAAAAATGTTCAAATGACAAATGACTGTAGTAAACAAGTCTCCTTGGCAACACATAGCCATCTAGGATACAATGGGTGCAACAGCAGACTTGTATCGATAACATCATTCGCTTATCTAACAAAATGAATTATTATCGGTTACAAACTTAAGTTGTCGGATTGTACCTCGAAACGCGATGAAAGTAAACTTTCGTTGTTATGGTTTCTGAATTAATTAAAGTTGCAACACTTTCTATCAAGCTAACAATATCTAACAGATGTTTCATTATGTTCTTTCATTAATAACTAAAAAACAAGGATTTTCTGGCATATGTTTATATGAATTTTTTCTTATTTTGGTATGAGAAACATGTCAAGGTTTGTCAAAGTATTTCTGAAACATCCTGTATATTAAATACAGAGACTATTGATAGTTATCATTAGTCCGAAAATACCACATCGTCTGAGTAGTTAGTGAACTGCTTGGCCGTTCTTTAGGGAACGTTATCGGCGTACACCACGAAGAGTTGAGTATACTATTGTACCTCTAGTTTTATATTTAAATTTAAATTATGATTTATTTAACGTCGCTTGCAACTGCAGAGGTTATATCAGCGTTGCCGGTGTGCCGGAATTTTGTCCCGCAGGAGTTCTTTTACATGCCAGTAAATCTACTGACGTGAGCCTATCGCATTTAAGCACACTTAAATGCCATCGACCTGGGCCGGAATCGAACCTGCAACCTCGAGCACAGAAGGCCAGCACTATACCGACTACGCTACCGAGGTCGACCTTTGCTCTTTATAAAATACACTGTATTGATTTTATGATCTCAATGATATAATTGATTTTAGATTATGTAGCGACATTTTGCACGTTATATTTACGTTTCCACCATTGTCATAATCATAATCATCACCGTCTACAAGTATTGAACTTTTTGGTCATTTCTGCTCACAAAGAAACGAAATCGTTTGTCCATTGTTTTCTCGATCGACCCACATCCCTCTTCCCACTAGTTTGTAAACCATTTCTACTTGATCTATTTTGATCCGATGTAAATATGTGTACTTTTATGTTTTCTTTTTATGATAGTAGGTCCTTTAAGCTGAACATTTTTGCTTCCTGTCGTATTGTGACGTTACTGATCTTGGTCCATTCTGATATACATTTACGTTTCTTCGAAATTGAATTTCGTCATTTCCTGTTTTTCTCTTTCGTGCTATAGTGCCCTTACGTGAACACTAGAGTGCTCATTGCTTTGTGATATTTTAATTGTCTTTTCTAGTTTCATTTTATGGATGCATTTGGAATTACGCATATATAATGAAATGTATATTTTGCACGGTAATTATTTTGTAGTTCATTATTATGAATATATTAGTTTGCACTCTAAGTTTGCTATTCATAGACATTTCGCTAGCCCGCGCTACGAGCGTGCTAAAGTAACCTCTACTATCGACTGATTACTTGTACAGGATTCATATTATATATCATATCATATCATATCATATCATATCATATCATATCATATCATATCATATCATATCATATCATATCATATCATATCATATCATATCATATCATATCATATCATATCATATCATATCATATCATTCAAAAACGGGCTCTTAAGTGTTGTCGGAAAAATTCACCATTAAAATGGGACACACTCACGGACAGGAGAACGCGAATTCGATTATGCGCACTGTTCAAACATAGAGAGGTGAGCCTGCCTGGAGAGAAATAAAAAATAGGTTGCAGCCGCCAAATTACTCTTCAAGGAACGACCACTCATATAAATTGAGGGAAAGAAGGCAGAGGACGGACATTGGAAAGTTTTCTTTTCTCAATCGTACTATCAGGGACTGGAATGCTTTACGTGCAGACTTACTAAAGGCTTTACCAACAACCAAAAATGTATTTAAAATAGGCTTAAGGACCTTGCTAATAGACGGTAATTATACATAGTATTTAAAGGGTGTAAATGATATGTTGTTATTGAAGTGTTGTATCAGTGAAGAATTATGTTGTGTCAGTGAAGTGTGTTGTATCAGTGAAGAAGTATGTCGTGTCAGTGAAGTGTGCTGTGTAAGTGAAACGTGTTCCTGTCAGTGAAGCTTTATAGTTTATAGTGGCAGTGCATAGTATTTGAACAGTGAAATGTTTTTGAAGTGTTAGTGAAATCAGGATAGAATCAGTGTAATGTGTCGTAGTTCCATTGCAGTGAGTGAGTTGACAGCGAAACGAGTGTAATTTGAAAGGAACTTGTGCAGATATGAACATATCATATTCGTGGGTTTTAGTTCGATCTTAGTTTTAAGATACAAATTAGATTTATTTCAAATGTTATTTTAAGTGATCGTTTCATTTAATTTAGTATATTTCCTGTTGTTGTTGTTGTTGTTGTTATTATCATTATTATTATTATTATTATTTATTATTATTATTATTAGTATTAATTATTAGTATTAGTATTAATTGTATTTTTAATTAATAAGTTTATTATTGTCATTATTGAGTGTAATTAGTTACAACTGCCACCGGGTATATACCCACTGCAGTGTGAATAAATACATACATATATCATATCATATCATATCATATCATATCATATCATATCATATCATATCATATCATATCATATCATATCATATCATATCATATCATATCATATCGCTAACACTGGTTTATGAATACGAAAAACGTTGGTTCGCTGATCATCCGCGGGAAGCGCGCGCTGAGAATGTCTATGAATACGGCCATAAGTATTTAAATTGACAGATTTAATTTTATTTTATATCGTATTGCGAATTTACTTACAAAGACCAACACTTACGATTTTACACTGGATATTTAAGTTATATCTGCCTGCTATACCACATAACAGTTCTTTAGCTATTAATTATTTATTGCCTGAATTGCTACAATTATTTTACTGACATATATAAACACTATCATTTATTGTTATAAGAAGGGAAAAAATTGCTTGAACGTTTCGCGTAATAAAACGGTCTATCACTGGTATGAAGGATGGAAATAAATTAAATTCCATTTTGCATTCTTTACATGAAACATTACAGTAACATTTTAATGGATTCGTAATAGTAGGACAAGTAGGGCCTTTTAGAATTTGGACATGCATGACTGCACTGCGGTAAGCATCCTTGTGCATCCTTTTTTGCAAGGGTGGAATTCTCTCTTCATCGCCAACATCTGGAAGGTGGATGAGGTACGCTTATTTCCTGTATTCGGTCAAGTGGCGCACAGCTGTATTTTATAGCAGACGAAGAATCGTCGTCGGACTGCCATCGTATAGCCGTTACATATCATAAAGTTCACATTGTGCACGTCTTACCTATGGATCTAGACCGGGAGATTGTCTCGGACAGACTCAGACATGCCGCCGCGATCAGGAAAACTAGAACGCCATGAATTAGCTCATAGACGTCGATACTATTCTCAGTAGCTTTGCAACATATGGTCTATATACATGATATTGTTTTCTTACCGATTCTTTATTTTATCATTACGTGAAATACAGACAGAGTATAGGCACCGTGCATGGGTCTGGAAATCGTACTGGTGGCGCCGCGCAGTGTCTCAATTCTTAATTAACTACAGGCTATCATTCATTCACTAGTCATGTGTGATATACTGGGTGTTCATTTCAAAGTGTATCATGACGTCACTGTTGTTGGGTCACCGATTTGAAGCGAGTTTCAGCTTATATGTCAGAGAAGTTGCCTATTATTTAAGGCGTTCTTCAATCTGAACTTGAGAACGTGTACGGTATAACTTGAACGTCGTAGCAACAGATGGCGGTCTGTGCGGTCTGTGTGCTACCATAATCTCTTTCGAACTGTGTTTTGCGCCGGCAAGTCGTACGCAGGGTATTTGTTATCATCGGTTGCGTACGGTAACATTCCATAACACAAATCAAATGCTCCGTGTCCATGTTGACCGTCGAAGTTAATGTCAACAAATACGTAAGTAATCGTCTTAACCCTCTCCCCATATCCCGACAGTACGTATTTCCAAACAGTTCACATTCCTGCCACTACCGGCGTTACCGTACGTATCGGTACGTACTCTTCAGAATGAACGCCGTACTTGCTAGGCAACTTCTCTGCCTCATAGGTTATACACCTCTGCGGAAGTGTAGGAAGATTGAATTCTCTAGGCTCATCGGCTAGCCACATGACGGCATACAGCGAGCCATGACACACTTTGAACTGAACACCCAGTAGAAATTATATGCGGCTTTCTGCCGATGAAAAGCTGTAATATTAGTAAGAATAGGTTCGTTCATTCATAGTGTTCTGACCAAGGGCAGGTCTTTCACTGCAAACCCAGAATTCTACAGTCTTTAATTATTTAATAGACGCAGTCGAAAGTTCAGTAGGCCCTACTACTAGAGGAGTGTAAAAATGTAACTAGAGAGTTCCTGAAATATCAGTGTAGTCGTTCGGCATTTAAATTAGATTTCAGACCATTGAATGAGGGAGGAATAGTCTTATTACGAAAACAATGATATAATATGTATGATGTCATGACGTGTGTAATATTTATATGTGTATAATATCTCTACAAATTACGTATTATAATGTGTTTTCTAAAAGTAGTCATTTATGTTATGTTTTATTTAACGACGCTCGAAACTGCCGAGTAGTTTCGATTTCTTCAGCTGTTAATCTGTTATCATGCAGATACGGTGAAGTAACAACAATGATCACTTTATCGGAGAGGTTTGTTTTTATTCCGGGAAAACCTGACTTCATCACCACCTTCTAATAGTGTAAATAATCCGCAATAAGCTGTTATGAATGTGTCACTCGATCTGCCACCGTAGCATTTAGATTTGAAGGCCACCATTTGTTCCACGTTACGTGGCTGTTCCACTTTAACTTCAGTACAATCAGGTGTCACTCTGCATTTTGGGTAGTCTACTTTCTTTGCAATATTGCGGGCATTGTTTCCTGAATACTTTTTCTGCTAGGCCAAAACACAAAACTACAGTAACAAACAGCATTAAAGTGGTGGTAAAAATACATCATAATTATAGTTGTACGATGACCTCCGAACATCACCGTCATAGCAGAATACGGCAATCCAGTTTTCAATTTAATGTGAAAATATGAGTAGAGTATTTTCTTCACTAATCTTGCTATATGATTGTGTTTCAATTGGCAGGAAATTTAACAATATATTCAAAACCACAAATGTCACTCCCATTAAGTCTGGTAGATCTGTCTCATCTCTTTTTGAAGAATAATCTTGGAAACCTTGCATTTCATTAAACATATCATTTGTTCCTGAACTCTTGTCATAACATTTTTCTTGTGTGACTTCAGTTCGGGATGTAATGGAATAGACACTTGAGTAGAGAATTCTCACAATTCAATTGTGAAAGAAAAACCAAAATCACTAAGAATGGTTTCATTTACTTCTTCCTATGGCTGACTACTTCATTTTTCGAAATAACACTTGTTGAGCATTCACCTTCCGTAATACTTAAATGTTTATCTTTTCTTCTTCTTTTTGCCTCTCTTTCATATCTTTTCTAAGCTAGTTGAGATGAAGCAACTTTTTCTTGTAATCTTGTGGAAAAATACTGGGAACGATATGCTGGTTTTGGAAGTGTCCTGATCTCGTTCCCAATAAAATGAATACTGCAAATTCTTGTTGAGGGTGTTGGTTCTCAAGGTGAACCACAGCACTTGAAGTCAAGAATTAAATATCGATATGAATACATTTAAAAATAAATATATATTATTGTTTCTAATATTATACATAATATATATGTAAAGAACTCGGTAATTATGTACTATGTTTTTTTAATATGATAGCACATACAGCATTGAAATTTAAATTATAAATTCCCGTCATTGTTGACTTAATGGTTATTTATAAACATAATATAAAATACAGATTCTATTTTTACATTAGTATATAATAATACTATGATTATTTACAAGCAGTGTAGCCTACTTACTTTCGTCTGCGTAGACTACTGCTTGGATCCACAATTAACATTGTTCCGCTTCAATTTTCTGTTTTGGGAATGAATATTCCTATAAGCATTACTGCACCAAAGAACACACCAATTTGTGTTACCTTTCTGCTTTTTAGGATTAACCATATTTCTAATCATTTAACCAGAGACGTTAGAGGACATTCATACGTTTCAAGCATAACTCTATCGCTGCTGTCCTGCAGTTAGTAACAACAGTCGCCGCCAGAGGAGCTTGCACGGTGCCACGGTGCCTATAGTGATACCCTAGAAATATATTCCTAGATTTTCAAACAAATATGCGTTTTTAATAATCCCTTAAGGGGAGAGAATGGTATTTTTTGGTGAAAAATGAGGAAATTAAAAAAAGAATCTTTAAAATACTCAATGATATGTGTGGAATGCATAGCACAATATTTTGTCGGTATTTGTGCCCTTTTCAGATGTTGTGACGCCATTTTTAAACTTCCTGCGTTATGGATTTTTAAATCACTCGACTCCTTTTATTGTTGTTTCTGGTAAATTTAATTTAAAAAAAATTTTCTTTAAAATACTCTTTGATATGTGTGGAATGTATTGCATAGCATTTCGTGGGTATTTGTGCCCTTATCGGATGTTGAGAGCCATTTTTAAACTTACTGCGCTATGGATTTTTAAATCACTCTCCTCCTTTTATCGGTTTACGATAACTTCATTTTTTTGCTACGTTGCCAGATAAAAATGGATGTAATTTCTGAACTATTAAAGATACATGCATGAAATTTAGAATACACATTCTTTAGACTATTAGGAAACTTTTCTCTGCAACAGAATTTTGTTAATTGATTTCATTTCAAAACTACGTCCGTATGTTTGCAAGAAAGGAAATCAGAAAAGTGTTATTAAATTTTAATTGTGTATTATACAAACGTAAGGACTAATATCAAAATTCTGTTACACACAGTTTTTAGAGTATGCTTTTACAAGTACATCGCTAAAAACTGGATGAATTTACCTTCAAAGATGGTTTAGATATATCGGTTTTAGTAAAATCCTGCATTGGGTACATTTTTTTTTCAAATCTTAGCCCCCAAATAATTTTTTCAAAATATTTATTTTTGGTTGAGTTGCTACAGCTATGAGCTCTCCACATACAAAAAATTAATATTCTACACCAAATAGGAAAAAAGTTTTAAAAAATACCATCCTCTCCCCTTGACAGAAAATTAATTTTATTTTCCTTGAATAAGGGTGTAAGTGAAATGACCTTGCAGATCTTCAGAGTGAATAGCTCATGTTATCTGTAACAATGACTGTAATACCATATTGATGGAAGGTTCATAGTTTTTCAGAAAAAAATTCCCCCAAATGTTTAACACCCTCCTATTCGGTAACTATTGGGAGTAGGATCATGTCTTTTTGTCGTTATTGATAGAAAATCTAATAAAGAACTATTTATCCGTCTGGCATATTTCAATAACGTGGACTGTTTTCGTGTTTAAATTTAAAACTGCTAATTTGAAGCCACTGAACGATGCGAGCAGATTACAGTGTCGTAACCATAGAGGGAGGTGGGACATTCCATACAAAATTTTAAGAATATCCCAGCGATGTCATGTATTTTTTTGAGCTTTTAATATAATAATGTTGTTATGAAAATAAATTAAACTGCCAACTATGACCGCCATATCATTAATATTTTAGTCATAGGGATGACAGAAAAATGGGTGGCAGTTACATGTTATCCATGATTGAAAATATTCTAGACATCCTATATGAAGTGTCATCGAAACTAAACAGACGCCATTGTAAACCTGAATAACCATATTTTAATACCTTAAAGACTAATCCGAATAATATTAAGGCATGCTCATAAAAACACCTCATTCAAAATAGAAATAGTTTTATATTCGAATGCAACAAATTAAATTCATACGAATTTCATTCATATTAAAGAAGATCTTATTTCTAATCCATCTCCCAAGTTTTAAGATTTTATCTAAAAAAAAACTGTGAATAATTAAATTAATAAAATTATTAATTTTTGTTCCGACGGTTGAAAATCGCTTGCTATGTGTGCCGGTCGCAGCGTTCGCGAGACTTCATAACGATGAGTAATCTCAAACGTCCGTCTCCCTGACCTTGATCGCGCAACATTCTGTACGAGGGAGAGCCTACCTGCTGAACTCCTTTGTTCCGGTGAGTTATTTTTATTAAATCTGACATGATATTTAAGTTAGAATTCTGAAATTTTCATAGTGGAATCAATATACCCTAAAGAATTAAAAACATGTTTTTTCGTCTGTAAAAATGAATTAAATTTTGTGTTCTATATTTTTTAAAATTATTTTGCTGTGGGTAACTATATATATATATATATATATATATATATATATATATATATATATATATTCCATTTTAAGGACATTTATAAACAAGGCTCTCCTTTTTCGAATTGCATTGAGGTCACTTTTCCATCTTCCTTTACATAGTAAGAAAACTACAATGAATGAAGCCGTGTTCTTTGTTAAACCGATATTTTAAATTCTGATTGCTGCCAAACTATGAAAGATATAAATATAATATTGCTTGAAATTCATATTTAGAACATACAAAATAACCTACAACAATATTTTTAACTTTTGAGACATCATGGTTCAAAAACATACTTTTTTTTTTTTGCATGAAGTGACCCAGGTGGAATGTAGCTCACCTAGGGAGTCAGACCTCAGTTCGTTGACCTCTCACATCTGTATTACGAGAAGAGAGAAGACTGTGATAACGGCGATGTTGCCGGACTGCTGAAGCTTTCAGCTTAGTTTTTTAATTAACCTTGCATTTAATCACAAAACGTAATATAGACTCTGTATTAATTTAATTGTACCCTAGCGTTCCTTTCAACCTGCAGGATTATTGCCCTTCCACTCTTTATAAGTCTGTCAGGGAACGTTCACAGCTGCACAGCGATCCAAATCGTGAATCTAGTGGAATAACTGTAACTGAAAATGGCTTAGTATTACTATAAACATAATGCCCTAGCATGATTCAATTTTTAAGGAAGAGTAATCTATTGTACGTTGCTCGGAGAAAAACCAGGATGTGGCGGATGAATGCAGAAGGCCACTAAAGTTACTGCTCTTTCCTTCGTTCCGTGCAGAAGTAAACACTAGTCTACATAGTTGTTATATAAAAAAATGTGTACCTATTTTTCAGTGAAGAACAAGACAAATGTGATTCACCAATTGCTAAAACTGTTTCAAGGTCATTAGTAGGGAACGGAATTTGGAGCAGTAAAAGCTAGTATTGGCGTCTACGCAGTCATTTATTTACAACCCTTTATACCAAGTCCTCTCCTCCATGACATAGTCGCAGATCTCTGCACGTCAACAACAGGTGAACGGGACAGTTGACGCATAAGAACTTCAACATGCAGGTTTGCAGTTCAGAGTAGTAAAGTGCAGGTACAATTCCGAAAGTGAAACCAGCTAACGATACAAAATTGAAAGACTATACTTGTAAAAGCTCCAGATCGAGTATCAAAATTCAGGAAACAATTCCCTAAATTGTCGCTTTCCCCATGTCCAGTTCTTAAGAGCTGGGGGTCATGGTTAGAAGCTTGCAATTATTACGCACATCACCTGCAATCTGTGAAGAAAGTGGTCCAGTATTTCGATCCCGATGACGCGGCTGCGATTCAAATACGCCAGGAACTGCTAAATGATAGAACAATCGAGAAAGAAGTCGTGGATATTAAGTAAGATCGATATTTAATTATGTATATGTATTTGTTATGTTTATTGGTGTCTTGTGCGTTGCGAAGAAAAACACATGTAGTTCAAAATGCAGATTATGTATGTCATTAAACTAAAACATTTGTTTATTCTGCAATACGTTTACAGCACGTTGCATGTAAGTTTATATGAAGTGGACTGTACTCGTCCATGCAGCTCGCTTGACAGTCACTGAGCTACGAATATCTATACTACGTTTCACCATTATTTATAATACTCCAAATCCCTTTCCCTGGTCATTAGTGAAGAAAATATTTTCTTTCAATATAACCGAGTACAGTACTTCTAAAAAAAAATTAGATTGCGTTACAAACAGTTACGAAATTCAAGAAATTTGATGATTTCGGACGTGATATAATACGACGCACCATCTAATAGAAAAAAACTAAAAAAATGAGCTCTCCTTTGTGTATTTTTGTGTTCTAAAGTCAGAAATAACATAAATGGCACATCTCGCACAATTTTTCCACAAAACTATATTTTTATGTTTTATAATATTAATATAGTAGTGATTTTGCTGCACCCATAACCCAGTGCTGTAATGTAAAATTTTGTATTAACCTGTTGATGAGTATCAGAAACATAATCTAGAATGCTGTGTGATGTAGAAAGTAGAAGTTTACCAGTTTGAACTCTATGATTTTATAAGAGATCTAGGATTACCCATGGAAGAAGCTGAGTTCTTACGCTACAGATTAAAATAAATGAATTTTCTGACACCAGAAACATTTATTCATTATTACTGGAGTAAATAAAAAAAAATTACTCCCTACTTTTCACGAGAGGGTGTCTTAGTATAGGCCTACTGCAATTATATTTGTGGTTTGATACAAAAGTTTAATGTTCAGTACGAACTGAATGAATCGATTCCTCCAAAAGAAGTCTGAAGGCAGTGATCAGTGCTTTTGCACAATGGCAACAAGTATACTTCGTCATTCAGTACGCCTTAAAGAAACTTATGGGAATCTTGAGCCGGTTCTTAAAGAGATAAAATATAAAGATCATACCTGGTTGATCTATGGAGATCTGAAAGTGTTGTGCATGCTACTTGGTCAGCAGGCTGAGTATAACTTAAGTTTCCATATCTCTTCTATAAATGCAACGGCAGAACCAGAAGCTGTCTTTGGGAACAAACCACTGGCCATAAAGAACATCGTTTGAACCTCACACAAAAGAAAAAGTAACAAACGCAACTTCACCATGAAGAGAAAAAAGTATGACGCATTTTACTAAATGTGAATTGTTAATTATGACAATCTAATAGTTTTTTTAAATATACTTTTAATATTTCGTGCGTGACATGTTTCACTTCATCACTTTTCCATAGTAATTTCAATAAGAAAACATTCTGATGGGGGCAGATAAAAAAGTTATTTTCTTTCTTTCACCAGATTAATCATGTGAAGTGAAGCGCTTATACAAATTTTGGCCACTCGGCCGTAAAAAATAAGAAAACATAATTTCATTGGAACAATTTATTGGAACAGATACAGCAATTTTTGAGCTATTGTTCAACATATTCGCCACAGGAATTGAGAGATTTGTCATACCATGGGATCGACAGAGAGGGTAGACAGCTGTTAAACGGTGGTTCCAATCCCAGGCTGGAGACTTCTACGACACAGGGGTACAAAAATTGGTCCCATGGTATGACAAAAGTCTCAATTCCAGTGGGAGATATGTTGACAAATAGCACAACGATTGCTGTATCTGTTTCAATAAATATTTCCATGCAATTGTGTTCTTTTCTGTAAACTGCCCCAGAGAAAAACACTTTCTGGACGGCCTCGTAATTGCGATCGTGTGGCCAAAATTTGTATAAACACTTCTTTTGACATTATTAACATGGTGGTAGCAAAAAATGAATTTTTTCATCTGCCCCCTTCAGAATGTTTGTTTGTCAGTTTTGGATTCAGCACTCCAAATGCAGCATAAATCTTTAGAAAAGGTTTTATGATCCTTAATTTTGTTTCTCATATACATTTTTTATTTGTTTTTATTACGATTCATCAATGTCCACGTAATGAAAATTTGATACTTACCACCCATACTTGTTTACCGTCTATAATCATGATCCTGTCTGAAAACTCGCTAGATTTTACAGCTTATGTCCTCAGTTAAAAATATTTACCTTCTGTCCTGCCTGTTAAAAAAAAAATTGAAAGACAAAATTAACGTCTATAACTTTGATGTAACTAATAGTTTTTCTTTAAATATACCTTTAATATTAGCCGAATGACACGTTTAACTTCATCACTTTTCCGTATTAATTTCAATAAAGCTACATTCACATAGCTAAAAGTGTCAATGCGTGTTGAGGAAACATTTATTCATTTTATTTATTTATTTATTTATTTATTTATTTATTTATTTATTTATTTATTTATTTATTTGTTTGTTTGTTTATTTATTTATTTATTTATTCGTTCTGGTGTAGTTAAGGCCATCAGGTCTTCTCTTCCACAACACCAGGAATACAAATACGACAATAGAAATAAACAGAGAAAAAAATACACTATATACAAAGTAAAGCTACACAAGAAATAAAGAGAGAGAGAAAGAAAGAGAGACACTATAAACAAAGTAAAGCCACACAAAAATATACACAAGTTGCAGTCACACAAACTCTAAATGAGTGATTAAGTATCATAATTAATTATTATATCCTAACTAATTAACTAACGTAAACAAGAAACTTGCAATTTTAATCTAGATTAAAAAAAGAAAAAGAAAAAAAAACACAAATCAATACTTCTAGCAATACCTAAAAACATTAACTAAGACAAAATTTTCCAATTTAATTTTGAATTATGATAAAGTCCGGCAGTCCCTGACGTCATTAGGTAACGAATTCCAGAGGCGAGGCATTTCTACAGTATAGGGAGATGAGTATAAAGACGTTCTATGATGAGGGATAGAAAGAAGTGCTTGATGTCGGTTTCGAAGAGTTGTAAGAAATTGAAAGCGTGATAACAGATAATTCGGAGTGGAAGTATGCATGATTCTAAATAGAAGAGACAGTGAATGTGTCGTTCTTCGTTCCTTCAGACGCACCCATGAAAGTAACTGGAGGGAAGGTGTAATATGGTCAAATTTACGAGTATTGCAGATGGTACGTGATAAAGAAAATTTGAGCTCAGTTTTGGATTCAGCACCCCAAGAAACTATAAATGCAGCATAAATTTTTAGAAAAGGTTTTATGACCCTTAATTTTGTAGGCCTATTATTTCTCATACACATTTTTTATTTCATTTTATTACGATGCATCAGTGTCCACGTAATGAAAATTTGATACTTACCACCCATACTTGTTTACCGTCTGTAATCATGCTTCATATTAGACCCTGTCTGAAAACTCGCAGGATTTTACAGCTTATGTCTTCAGTTCAAAATATTTACTTTCTGTCCTGCCTTTTAAGAAAAAACTTGAAATACAAAATTAACGTCAATAAGGTTGCTGTAACTACAAAAGCAGATTTTTCTGCCAGACGCTCGAGTGTTTCAAACACAGGGGAGCTTGGCTCGCAACACGCGAGAGCTTATTAGCAAGGAACCAAAATATATTAAGCGCTCCTTACCGCAAGATTGAATCCTCTTTCTTGTCGCTATTATTATTATACGGAAGATTTAATGAGCAAACTTGCTTTTGTTATTTCTAAGGTAGCCTTTTTTAAAGCTACTTACAGGATCCAGAGTAAACAGATTCTGTCCGTAACATGATTGATCGTGCTTATAGCTTACCCTGCGCATTTTAATTATGAAAAAATGTGAACCTTTCGTTACACTATAAAGAAGTTCCCTTTCCTTAAGAAAACATCCTTGGGAAGAGCATTTTAATTGCTTTAACGAAAAAAGTGTTGAGGTGGTATATACTTTCCCTAAGTTGTTATTACGAAATTCAGGAAGACGATGAGTACTCTACCATCGTAAGATGGGAAGTAACAATGTATATTTGAACGCAGTTTCATAAAAGTACTGCTATGTAAACTTGTGCCTTAAATGCATTCTCAAAGACAACATAATTAACTTTTTTTTTAGTTCGTTGTTTCGAAAAGGAATATATTGAATTCGTTATATTCTGCCTAGCGTTAAGAAATGAGTTCGACGATTTTCAAATCATTTGATTTCACATCTAGAATAGTAAAACATTTTAATTAAGTCCGCAATGATAATAAAAATAATAATAATAATAATAATAATAATAATAATAATAATAATAATAATAATAATAATAATAGATTAATAGCCTAATAGCGTTCTACAGGGACATAATTTAGTTTCACTTCAATTTTTATTGTACCTGAGTTTTTGAACGCACTTCACTCCCACTCCCTCTAGTGTACTAGTAAGCTTTCAACCGTCCTCACACAGAACCAAGGCCGCGTAAACAGTACTGAGTGAGTATAGTACGATCCAGAAATATTTTCGCGTTTTCTAGTGGCGAAAGAGCTTTCAATATTGAATCATATTTTCGCACAGGTACTGTCGTCCATTTGTCTACGTCGCTTTCCGTTTTCCCCCATCCGCTTCTGCTCGCCTCTCTGGAAAGGCTAGCCGCTGGGCTGCCTTAGCTCTGTTTTGAAAACATTAATTTATGTTAGGAATTGGATGTCTACGTAATATTATACAACTGTTTAAAATAACTTAAATAAAAGGGACTAGTTAATAATTAACTGTCACGTGATTTCCCCCCATTCTATGACCCTGCGACATAATCACTTGGACGGACAGTAGATAGCATGTCTGAGTAATTTGATCTTTTCGGATCGGGCAGAAGTGAATATTTACTTTACAGTACGTAAGGTACTCTTTTATAGAGTAGGTATAGCATTATTTCAACATAAGTTACTGGTACCAAGGACGAAAATAGTAATTGGAATTAGGTACAATAGTCTATAGTGCAATAATATGCACAAAAGAACGCGAAGCCTATATCGAAATGGACGGCCATCATTTTGAAAAATGTGTTTAAATATCCATATTATGATTATTTTTCAATTTAACTTCATTCTCTATATTGTACGTTAATGTGCTGTTGGAACATACTTTTGATCAGTTCCCTAGATATCACATGAAAATTTTATTGGGGGATTTCAGTGCTAAAGTAGGACGGGAGGATATTTTTAGACCAACTATTGGAAAAGAGAGCCTACACGCAATTAGTAGTGACAATGGAGTTAGATTAGTCAACTTTGCCACATCGAAAAATTTAATTGTCAAAAGTACAACATTCCCCCATAAGGATATACATAAATATACTTGGACTTCTCCAGATGGATTGACACACAACCAAATAGATCACATCTTGATAGATAAACGGAGACATACTAGTATAGTAGATATTCGAACTTTCAGAGGTGCAGACTGTAATTCTGACCATTATTTGGTGATTGGAGAATTAAGAGAAAGATTATCAGTAGCCAAGCGAGTAGAGCAACAAGTTAATATTACTAAATTCAATATTTTGAAATTAAAGGACGAGGAAACGAAGCAAAATTATCAGGTCGAAATTTCGAATAGGTTTGCCACTTTAGAAAGTTCCGACGAAGTTGAGAAAGAATTAGATGTTAATAGCGTGTGGGAAAATATCAGAGATAGTATCAAAATTGCAGCTGAGCAGAGCATAGGTTATTATGAAACTAAGAAAAAGAAACCGTGGTTTGATGAACATTGTTGCATGGTAGTAGAAAGAAGGAAACAGGCAAAATTGAAATTCTTACAGGATCCAGTTGAGGAGAAGAGAGATAATTATTTCAATGAAAGACGGGAAGCAAGTCGTACACTTAGGAATAAAAAGAGAGGTTACTTGAAGGAAAAACTGAATGAGGTAGAAACAAATAGTAAGAATAAAAACATTCGAGATTTATATAAGGGTATAAAGGAATTTAAGAACGGATATCAGCCAAGGGTAAACGTGTTCAAGGATGAGAATGGTGACTTGCTTGCAGACTCTCCATCAATCCTAAACAGATGGAAAAACTATTTTGCGCAACTACTAAATGTACATAGGCCAAATAGAAATGATCGGGACGAAATTGAAATACAAACTGCTGAGCCATTTATACCCGAACCCACGCTTTCAGAAGTCGAAATTGCGATAGAAAATCTGAAAAAGTACAAGTCTCCAGGTATCGATCAAATTCCAGCAGAATTAATACAAGAGGGTGGGAGTGCATTATATAGCGAAATTTATAAACTTGTACTTGCTATTTGGGAAAAGGAAATTGTACCACAACAATGGAAGGAGTCCATAATTGTACCTCTTTTTAAAAATGGGGACAAAACCAACAGTGGTAACTTTCGAGGAATATCACTTTTGTTGACGTCGTACAAAATGTTGTCCAATATTCTTTTGAGAAGATTAACTCCGTACGTAGATGAAATTATTGGGGATCATCAGTGCGGTTTTCGGCGTAATAGATCGACTATTGATCAGATTTTTTGTAATCGACAAATAATGGAGAAAAAATGGGAGTATAAGGGTACAGTGCATCATTATTCATAGATTTCAAAAAGGCTTATGACTCGGTTAAGAGGGAAGTATTATATGATATTCTTATTGAATTTGGTATTCCCAAGAAACTAGTTCGATTAATTAAAATGTGTCTCAGTGAAACATACAGCAGAGACCGTATAGGTCAGTTTCTATCTGATGCTTTTCCAATTCACTGCGGGCTAAAGCAGGGAGATGCACTATCACCTTTACTTTTTAACTTCGCTCTAGAATATGCCATTAGGAAAGTTCAGGATAACAGGCAGGGTTTGGAATTGAACGGGTTACATCAGCTTCTTGTCTATGCGGATGACGTGAATATGTTAGGAGAAAATACACAAACGATTAGGGAAAACACGGAAATTTTACTTGAAGCAAGTAGAGCGATCGGTTTGGAAGTAAATCCCGAAAAGACAAAGTATATGATTATGTCTCGTGACCAGAATATTGTACGAAATGGAAATATAAAAATTGGAGATTTATCCTACGAAGAGGTGGAAAAATTAAAATATCTTGGAGCAACAGTAACAAATATAAATGACTCGGGAGGAAATTAAACGCAGAATAAATATGGGAAATACGTGTTATTATTCGGTTGAGAAGCTCTTATCATCCAGTCTGCTGTCCAAAAATCTGAAAGTTAGAATTTATAAAACAGTTATATTACCGGTTCTTCTGTATGGTTGTGAAACTTGGACTCTCACTCTGAGAGAGGAACATAGGTTCAGGGTGTTTGAGAATAAGGTTCTTAGGAAAATATTTGGGGCTAAGCGGGATGAAGTTACAGGAGAATGGAGAAAGTTACACAACACAGAACTGCACGCATTGTATTCTTAACCTAACATAATTAGGAACATAAAATCGAGACGTTTGAGATGGGCAGGGCATGTAGCACGTATGGGCGAATCCAGAAATGCATATAGAGTGTTAGTTGGGAGACCGGAGGGAAAAAGACCTTTAGGGAGGCCGAGACGTAGATGGGAGGATAATATTAAAATGGATTTGAGGGAGGTGGGGTATGATGATAGAGACTGGATTAATCTTGCACAGGATAGGGACCGCTGGCGGGCTTATGTGAGGGCGGCAATGAACCTTCGGGTTCCTTAAGGGAACCAGGTAGTGATTAGGAGTTAAAAAATCCGATTTTTTATTTTGTGTTTTAAAATAAATTACAAAACTGGTCTTTAAAACAATATAAATATTGTGGAGGGTATTTCTGCAGATAAGCCTTTTAAATGACCTCTTTAAATTTGGCGGTGCATGTAATTCATACATTCTTTTTTTTATACAGTTTTCCATAAGATGACATTTTCAAACTTAAGTGCATTTTTCTCTGAAATTACTGAATCAATTTACATGAAATTTTTACAGTGTTTTCTGCAGCCTGTGTTCTACATTGTAGACCTACGGTTTTAAGAAAGTCACACACATAACACGAGAAAAAAATGTGTATGCATTGAAAAAATTGTAAAAAATTTTAAACAAAATGCAATACTTTTTTCTGTTTCACTAGGGGTGAAATATTTAACTAAATTTTGCTTTGGAATTTACAATACACAATACTGGATAACTTAAAAAAATACAAGGTATATGAGTGAAGATAGTAGCAAGTAATGTGCACCTGAAGAATGAGGTACACCTAGCAAAGTTGGAAAACAGGTTATCAGTTAGGGCCTTTCTTTTGCACTTGGATACGAAACTAATTAGTTGTCTTTTATACCACTGAATTCAGAATGATTGATTGCATAAACCTGGAAATTTTTATTCCTTTCTGAGCACTAGAAGCCTAGAAATATTCAACTAAACTTTTGTATTGAATTTTTTTAATCGCACAGTATCACTACCCAGTTCCCTTAAAAGCCATTTGTAAGTAAGTAAGTAAGTAAGTAAATGTGCTGTAGACAGTATAATATACACTGCATAATGAATACGTCCGAATGAATAGCCCATTTCGTGAGTAGGAACACTTTTATTGTTAATGCAATACTTTATTTTGATTAAACAAAATCTAATTAAAATTATCCAATTCAAAATCACGATATTTTCTAGTTTACGTAAACGGATGAACTACTTTTCTTCCCTCCTATACCTAGTAAAGTGATTTGTTTGTATTTTACGCCCGTATCATCGAACTCCAGTCGTGGAAGAGGGTAGCAAACGGTGTTTCCGGTTCTCAACCATCAATCCAAACTTATAGCCAGGTTAATATTAGAAATGTTAGTAAAAATAAAATGATGTCCCCGTGTAAAAGCTAATTGATTCGCCAATACAAATAAAATAATTGTTAATTATTTATTTCCCACACATACAGGTGAACCGGAACTTATGTCATTAATTTCAGGCGGTTATTCTTTGAGGTATTTCTAACAAAAAAGTTAAAAGTAGTTTTGCTCGTTTTTAATTCCTTTTCGAGATAAAAATTGTTTTATATTTAACATTTGATAGCATGTTTTGGGAAAGCAATTGATTTAATTCCCAATATGCTACGTCGGTTTAAAAGAGCAGTGTATTATGATAAGAAATGATTGAACGTATTTTAGTTTGTCTTTTAATTGTGCAGAAATTTGATCCGAATAAGTGTTTCTTTTCGTTCTGCAAAGGAATTTTACAATTTGACATTTGTTCGGATCATGCACATTCAAAGGACAAAACTAAAATTCTTTCAATTTTATATTAGGCCTATTAAAATACACTGCTATCTTAAATTGACTGACAAGCAAACGTTCTGATGGGAGCAGATAAAGAAGTTATTTTTTTTCTTCTACCATGTTAATAATACCAAAAGAAGTGCTTATACAAATTTCGGCCACTCGACCGCAATTGCGAGGCCGTCCAGAAAGTGATTTTCCCTGGGGTGTTTATAGAAAAAAGTACAATTCCATGGAAAGATTTATTGAAACAGATACAGAATTGTTGCGCTATTTGTCAACATATCCCTCACTGGATTTGAGACTTTTGCGTCGTAGAAGTCAGCCGCCCCAGATCGGAACCAGTGTTTGACTGCGTCTTCACCTATCTCTGTCGATCCCATTATATGAAAATGTCTCAGATCCGATGGAAAATATGTTGAAAAATAGCTCAACAATTGCTGTGTCTGTTCCAATAAATTTGTCAAATGAAATTGTGTTTTTTTCTGTTAACAGCCCCTGGGAAACTTATTTTTTTACGGCCCTCGTAATTGCGGTCGAGTGGCCAAAATTTGTGTAAGTACTTCTTTTGTCATTATTAACATGGCGGAAGAAAAAAATTAACTTTTTTATCTGCCCCCAGCAGAACGTTTGTTTGTGAGAATATTTGAAATTAAATCAGTGGCTTTCCCAAGACATGCTGTGAAGTGTTCCATATAAAACTATTTTTATCTCGAAAAGGAAGGGAAAACGAGCAAAATTGTATTTAACTATTTTGTTTGAAATGCTTCAAAGAATAACCGCCTGAAATTAATGACATTACTTACGGTTCAACCTATATGTATATCACTGTAAAAATATGAGATGGAAATTGAAGGTACACCTTATAAAATGTAATTTTCACAATTATAATAATCTTGTACGTTACGTAGACGATGCCAAATTCTAAACTTCTGTGTTTCTGAACATTTTAAGGTTTAAATCCAGAACTACACTGGAGACTCAATTTTAGACAGGGAAAATGTCTTGTTTATTCTTTCCTTATAAGATAGTAGGGGATGGGGAGTGAGTGAATGAAGGTGAGGTATTCGTGTACAGTTGTCTCTTGGTAGTAGTCGTGTGTTTCGTATTGAGCTCAACCACGCTTAAAACAAAAAAACAAAAAAAAAAAAAATTAGTGGTTGATGAAAACTAAGTTTGCTGTGATAGAGGGACTAAAGAAAGCTGAAAGTGTGGCAAGTTCCTTTATTCTGAAGTTTGGACACATTCAAAACTGAACTATAGTTACGGTACTCAAGAGAATAGTACCTACTACAGTGTAACTCCACAAATAGACACAGCAATGGTCCGTGTATGAGACGAGGTACGAATACTGTCTTTCTACGGAATACTGCGGACATTGGTAAACATAAGGGCTGTACAATGTTTTTATGGCGTGCGCACCGAAACACAAATAATTAACGTATATAATTTTAAATAATATAGTGTAGTATATGCAAAATATATAACAAAACAAATCCGTGATTAAGTGTAATAAATACGTGATACATCTGAAACATAAAACAAACTTCTGGATGAAAATCTCTCTAAATATATCTAAATACGGGACTTTCATTTCAAAACTTCCCGCTTTAAATAACTAGTTAATTAATTTAAATTCAATTTAAACAAAAAAAAAACACGTAAATTTAGATACCAAGGGGGAAGTCTTAAGCAAGTATTAATTGCATTTTAGATTTCACCTCCCACCCCCAGTCACTCCCACTTTCAAATTTCAAATGGCACCCCTATATATTTATACTTAAATATGAAAGAGCATTCAATTGTTTATACACCACATTCATTTGTTTTCGCATCTTTTCTATCGTCGCCTGGAAACATGCAGTTTTGTTATTGTTGATTAGAGCCGAAGAGAATAAAGCGACAAAAACTTATTGAGCATTTCTTGTAATAGTTGTGTTTGTGTATTAAATTACTTCAAAATGGTGTATACCCTTCAAGAGAGAACGTAAATCATCCCTATTTATTAAATTTAGGAAATACACACAAAAAATTGTGTTTTCATCCTACAATCAACTGATAATAACAAAGCTTCTTATAATCACTACAGAATGCCTCTAATTAGATTAATTTTGCTTTATCCCATGCACTGTTCTGATCGAAATGTAAAATTCTTGAGGGATGGCTCTGATTGATTCACCTTTTTTAAACTGTTCCGATATTTGTAACTTCTCCTTCAACATAAGCACACATTTTTTGTTCCCTGCCTTGCTGCCAACGTGTACGAGTATCTGCACACTACTGCACTGGTTCAACTGGTTAGCCCTGTGCAGCACGGGACAGGATGCGATGACTTACCTTGTATCGTGAAGTATACGAGAGTGAGCGTCTATTTGTGGAGTGTATATTAGTGGAGTTCCACTGTATATAAGCATCATGTACTGAGATTACTACATTTCTGTTCATACTATTTTGCAAGCGGTGTGACAGAAAAATACCTCTAGCTATTTTGTTGGAAAATTATTCAATGTGTTATGTCCAGCTGAAGTCGCCTTGAATAATACGCAGAAACTTCACATCCTTGGGCCATTCCATCGTTAGGGTATATTACGTTCGGACGGTAATTAGATCCATGTAATTACAAAAATATGCTAATAACTGAAATTTCATATGGAACAGAAGATCAAACAAATAATGCACTATCAGAATATGTACTCTCTCTCTTTTGTACGAAGGAGTGACCCGAAGGCTTGCACTGCAGCCTGAGGCTTTTTGTGCATACCACTTCCATTCTGTGAATGACTGGGTAGCCGAACGACAGCGCTCCTGTTCAAGTACACGCCGCACCGTGAACTTAACCCGGACTATTGTGTGGATGATGATGATGATGATGATGATGATGATGATGATGATGATGATGATGATATGTGAATTAATGATGGCGAAATGAGTCCGAGGTCCAACGCGGAAAGTTACCCAGCAATTTTGTTTCAATTGGTTGTGGGGAAAACCCAGGAAAAAAACTTCAACCAGTATTTGAAACCGGATCCGTTCGTTTCACAGTCAGATGTGCTAACCGTTACTCGACAGCGGTGGACAGAATATGTGTTAGTTTGTTTGTTAATAAGTGGAAGAGATTAAATAGTATTTTGATTGAAGTGAGTGGTACAAAAATGGACATAGCATTTGAGGTGGTCCATCTTTAATTACAATTCTTGTGAATTATCTGATGTAAGCACGCTATCATGCTTTTTGTTAGTAGCTAAGATTATACTCTTGAAATTAATACCATAGCTTCAAGAGTTTAGGTTCATTTTTAAGATCTTCAATTTTTTTTCCTTCTGTTACGTATGTTACACAGTATAAAATCATGGATGTAAATAATGTTATACAGTAAATTTCATTTAATTACTCAATAATTTAGGTTTTTAAGCACAGATAAATCTATATTTTACTTACTTATAGCTTGAATAGAACTTATTTGTGTTTATTGTCTCTCAAACATATCAATGTTCTCTGTACCAATACACTTCAATTTTGGTTGGGGCAAATTTGACCAAATGTTACGTCACAAATGTTTTTCTCATTGGCAACAAATGTGTTTTCCTAATTGTCACATACTTTTACACACATAATTTATATATTCATTTTTCTATAGGCCTATGCACTTTTAACTCTTACATATCACTGATTGAATATCCAACTTCTTTACTGTGTTAATATTTAGGATTTACCTTGACTGACTATTTCGAAGTCTTGTTCTTCACTGTCCAAAGCCTAGTGGAGATCTCGCGCTTCCTTCTGGCTTCCTGTTGTGGTGGGGTGTGTTCATGGTTGTGTCGAAAAGTGTGTGTGTTTTGAAATTGAGTTGAGTGTTCATAATGTGATGTGGGTGTGTTTTTGTATGTTCATAAATTTCATATTGTTCTAGGGTGTCAAGTTTCTGGTTGTTTTTTTTTTTGGCTGGATTCGTAGTATGTGGACAGACTGGAAGATCATTTCAAACTCGTTACAAAAAGCATGTCAGAACCATAACTATTGCATACAGAACACACTACAAAAACATCTTAACGCACAGATAAATAGGCTTAAAACTTAACAGAAGTTTACAAACTATCATGCTACAGTTGTGACGACTTCTATTTGGATAGATTGGAAGATCATATCATACACGTTACAAAGAACATATCACAGCCATAACCAAACTACACAACAATTCAACTACGCAGAACAGTTCACAAACTTCAGCCACAGCTACAGTAATATAGACAACAACATGAAAATATTACACATCCAGTCAAAAAAAAACCCTATATATATATATATATATATATATATATATATATATATATATATATGTCATTCTCTTCCCAATAACACAGTTGCGACAAATTTAGTTTCTTTCCTGTTCCATATCTCGAAATTGTTACAAGGGCTATTCATAAAGTAACAAACCTGTGAATGACGTAATAGAACTGGGTTACAATACGTTTGAAAGTATACGCTCTAGTTTATTTTTCCACATAGTTTCCAGTCACATTGAGACATTTGTCGTAGCGTTTGACGAGCTTTGAAATTCCGCAATCGTAGAATTCGGCCGCCTGCGACTGAAGCCAACCTACGACGCTGGTTTTCAACTCCTCGTCATCGTCAAAGCGCTTCGAGCCAAGCCACGTCTTCATGTGCATGAAGAGATGGTAATCGCTAGGCGCCAAATCTGGGCTATAGGGAGGATGATCCAATACTTCCCAATTGAACTCTGCAGTTTGGTCACAGTACGACGCGCTGTATGCTGCCGGGCGTTGTCATGCAGGAAAATCACCCCAGAGCTCAACATGCTAAGACGTTTGCTTTGAATGGCCCTTTTCAAGTTTGTTAGTGTGTTACAGTAACGCTCAGCATTAATTATGGCATTCCTCTCCAAGAAATCCACTAGTAAAATCCATTTTCTGTCCCAGAAGACAGTTGCCATGAGTTTCCTCGTGGAAAGTGTTTGACGACACTTAGTGGGTTTTTTCGGGGAGTGAGTATGGCCCCACTGCATTGATTGAAGCTTTGTTTCTGCATTCACACACCGCACCCAAGTCTCATCTCCTGTCACAATGTCACTTCTCTCTTCATCATGGACATTGGTTCGTCCATTTCTGAACATAAGGCACCATTGTCTTACACCTTCTTCACTCATTAAGTCTGGCCCATAAACTTCACAAAGTTGGCGATGGACTTCACTAGCTTTACAGTTTTGGCAATAAGAAATTTTATTACAGAACGTACCTCACACCTGGCGGGGCTTGCAATTGCAGCACACATTTTGACAGCACGTGGCTCAGAGAGGAACAAAGACACGACCTTGACTCTACCGCTGCTCGACGCGTACTGCTTCAAGGTACACTCCATCGCAAGAGCGGCACCACTGTCTCTGTTGTTACTCACGCTTTATGAAAACGGAAGTTACTTTATGAATAGCCCTTGTAGTTATTAAAAAAAACAAGTACGTGTAAAATTTCATTAGATTTTGGAATTAGTAATATTTATCGGGCCTGCATCAGTTTTATGAAATGGACGCCTGAAAGTAGTCACTTGGTCTCACTATAGCTAAATATTTCTGAACACCACAAGTTCTGTTCCAAGTATGCTTGACTATAGACACAAAGTGAAGCCACAAAAGGAACAGAGCTGTGGCACATCATGGAAACGGGTATCATCGTGTCGCTTAAATGTTTATTTGTTGTCGTGTTTACGACAACATTTTTAATTGCACACATTTCCACTCCGTTTCAAAACAAACAATTCGAGATTCAAATCCCACGTTTTAAGTCTGTCAGTCATTAAATGAGAAGTGTAAATTTTAAACACCATTCCGGAAATTTGATGTTAACGCGGTCTGCAAAATAATCTCGCCCCTAGCGACTGCCATTTATTCGATGTCTGTACTCTTGGGAATTCCCGTCCTATACAAAATCTCTTGGGACGGAATTTCCAAGTACAGCTACCTCATAAATTCAGTGCTAATATTTTTATGGCGAAAAATCTCAAATTTATAACAAATTGGCTCATTTTGCAATTTCGTGATTATTCCGCCAAAAAAAAATAATAAATCACGTTTTGAAATAATTTTCGAATCGAATAATTTCAAGGGAAAAATTTCCCTTGGAATTATTTAAGCCAGCTTTACAGGGAACTATACCTGAAAAGCTAGATTTGTATAACACACTTTATTGTTTGTTAACAGAAAACCACACATTTAAGTCACACAGAAGTTGGTATGCACTCAATTAGAGGTGAACAACGATCGAGAAAGCAAGACTAACAGCGCCCGCAAAGCCGAAAACCCGCACGACAATGTTCTATACTTCGCGTCATTGACGTAAAGACTGCTTGTGAGTGTTTCGAGACGTCGAGATTGATCACTCGTCAAGCAGCCTTGAATCGCCTTATACCTGACTGAACTTTTATCTACTATGGCAACTGTTATATTTATACACTCACACAATCAAGTAGCCTATTTGAAACTTCATCTCTACCTTTCAGTGCATGATAATCCGTTCCCCAGTCTTTATTTAATTACTAGGACCTTATTAAAAAGCTAGGAATTTTCTTTTCATATATTTGGGATCAAGTGTGCAATCTCAAGTAAAAAGATATTAACGTTATTTTTTATGTTTCTTAGAAATGCAAATTTAATTGAGAATTATTTTTTTTTCTATTTATATAGCCATAGGTAATAAGATAATACAACCAGAACATTTTGATAACTAGGATACTGTTTTGTTTTGTCTTTTTGTCTCATTTAAACATTTATAATATTATTTATTTCAATGATGTAGGATTCAAAGTTACGAAATCTTTCCACGCCGACCAAATTGCTATTTCGAGAATGATGAGCGAGACTCGAAGCGCACGAGAATGACGAGACGAGACTCGAAATACAAATGCAACGAACACAGCGAGCGAGAGGGGCAGTTAGTTTTATTCATCTCTAGTTCATAGTCTTGTTTATAACTGGTGTTTACGCCTGGAAACAGGTTTCACTCAGTACCGCCACTTAGAAATATGACATGGGCAAGTAACAGCCCGTTTAGCTGTGATTCAGCACGCCAGATATCATCAATAAAATCGCTAGACTTTAGGCTAAATTACATTACAGATTTAATTATTCTGTTGGCATACCTTACAGTAAGTGCTGGAATTGTCAACCATCCTAACTAAAGTACCTATATTTCACATATTTTCAAAATATACACGCTGGATTTCGTTTCTGTCTATAGAATTGAACGCTAGGCACATGGCCTATTTCTCTCAAATTTTGACCGACTATTTTCTTTCACTTCTTCATTCATTCATTCATAGGTATCTGCTCAAGGCATATCTTTCTCTGCAAACCCAGCATTCACCAATCTTCTCTCTGTTTCACCATCGTCTTACTCTCCGCTTATTTTGTTGTTTAATAAAGCTTTATTTTTAACAGTTTCATCGCTTTCCAAGCTAATGTTTTGAACACAACTGTATAACTTTTTTAACGATTTTCTGGGAGAGACTTTTCTACCCTATAAGCTTGCATCTAGTTTTCTTCAGTTAGAACGCGATTTATCCGCCTTGTTTTTTAATATGCGCCAGTTACTCTCATTTTTCCACAAAATTGTACCCACGCCAGGATATTTTCGTGAAAATATATCACGACACTTTTCGTACTATTCATTTTTAATAAACTTAAACTATTATAATACGTAAAGATACCCAGTTCTAATATGTACTGCATTATTGCGAACAGAACTGCATTGAATGGAAGTGAGCTGTATACTAATGACCTAACCTCGATATCCTTTCAACCTGTGTTATATTTCATATCACGCAAGACCAAACATTTACGAACTCGATTCAAGGAAATTGTAGATAGTATTTACATGAGAGTTGCTTTCGATTTGTAACAGTAGAATGCCTAGAAGTACCTGAGCGAACGCTGTGTAGTATTAAAGTACTGTGGCTTTATATATTTTCTTACAGTGAGAAATATCAGAATGAATAAGAATTGAAATATTATATGTTTTTCTTTACTTCTAGGGAAATACACAAAAAAGAATGAACAGAGAAATGTTTAAAATATTCAATATTTGTAAATCCAAAGAAATAATAATAATAATAATAATAATAATAATAATAATTTATAATAATAGACCTAATATTAAAATTATAATTATAATAATAATAATAATTATTATTATTATCATTATTCACCAAAGTGTAGTCAAAATCAAACATTATTTTTGGGGAAAGATCATGATCCGGCTGGGTGTTCTATGACATGTCATATTTTTATTCTGATTTCTTTTTTACAAACTTAGGTTAAATTAAAGACATTCCTTGTTTTCTGAAAACGTTGGCACGATTTTCATTGATCCTATAATTGCATACTTTACAATATTTTAGCCATCGAACATCATATCTATTACACGAGCGAGTTTTCTTGACTCCACTTGCACTGCGAAAGGACAAAGCTCCTTTAATGTGCAGGATTACACCTTCTGCCATTTATTTCTCCAGCCCACAGTCATGCTTTTCAGCGCATCCTCCTCCTACCCCTAAGTACCTAAGAAGTTGCGTCCACTTTCGGCTCTACCCATTAAAATTTTTCTAGAGCTCCTTCAATACAGCAGCGTAACCTGGAGTGAGACAAGTGGCCAACAGGCTTCGAGCTCACATAATCTGTTTCTGTCAGCCTCATACTCCATTTGCAAGGACACTTTTCGCGTTCCTTTTAAATTTCTCCTCCCATTTCCCCTCACTTTCAATTCAATTTTAGCATCAAGTCATATTTGACCGATGATGGTGCATAAGAGCACAGTTCAATAGTTTTCAAAGTATTATTCACATGTTTTGTGTCAATAATGTCAAGAAATTTTCTTTTCCTTTGGTTATTTATTTAGGAAAATTTTCTCATGAAATTTCGGCCAGTGTATGGGACCGGTGTCTACCCAGAATCGTGATGCATTTGGGCAGCGAAAATCCAGTTTCGCAAACCAGCTATAACGGCTAGGAGGATCATCGTGCTAACAACACTATACCTCCATTCCGGTTGGATGATCGTTCACCTCTGCTTCGATATGTGGACGTGAGGCAAGCAACCGGCTGTTCGGTCTTGGCCATTCATGGGCTGTGGCGCCACGGATTTACTTTACTTTATTTATTTAGGATTTCCTCCCCTTAGAAATATTTTTTTGTTTCAAGTTTGGTAGCACTGAGTTGTTAAGTCACAGTTTGTAGGATAATGGATACAAAATTGTTCGAAGTAACTTTTGCGTTATATTTCCACGTTTTTATGTCATATTTTGGTATTTTTATGGGCACAAGTACACGCACACTTCTAGAGTTTTTAGGTCATACAAAATCCGATCCGTAGCCCTGAGGACATAGTCACGCTTCAATGGAAACATAGATATAATTATCCCATAGGCATATTTAAATTCCTTAGGGGGCATTTTGATACCAGCAAAATCAAATAACTGTGAGAATCTGCTTTGGGACGAAGCTGAAACCGCTGTTGCGCCGAGTGCGCGCAGCTGTTACCAATACCCCTGTGTGTTGCTTTGAACAGAGTATTTATTGACATGATAGTAAATATGGAGACCTCATAATTTAGCAATTTACTGTTTCTTATACACAGACTGTTTCTTATACACAGTGTGTCCATTACTATGATGAAAACTTCTTGTTCCTGTAACTGGGGTCAAAGGTGCAAGGAATCTGATTCTAGAAACGTTTCTGTAAAGTGTTATAAGTAGAGTTCTGCTATTGGTTACTTTAAATACAAGTTACGTGTACTTCGATCATACTAGAACTAGCTTCACACTGCGGTTTCTTCTCACACGCTCCGATACTGTATATTTAAATCTATTCGTGTACAGTGGGCTCTCTTAAGTTCGACAAAACAAAATTGAAAGTTCAGTCCAATAAGGGTAGTGGGTGTGGCAAGTGAAATGAATTCAAATTCTTATTGGTTATCCAACAACGAATACAGTACTGTACTTGCATTTCCTGCCCGCCCCGAGACTTGTGTATGCGCTTCTAGTGCAACAGTGGGTTTCGACAGTTCCGTCTCACAAACAGCACAATTCTCAAATAGAAAAAGAAGAGTTCATTAATTTAAATTCAATGATTAATATGGATGTCCTAATCAATAAATTATTCTATTTTCCTTTAACAAAAGTATCAGTACAAGACTCAGAACCAATTCCCATTCAAATGGCAAACCCATTTCTTAGTGCCCGTATAAGGACGTGTCTAATTCTCCTACGTAAGTAGTCGAACTATGGGATGTCAAACTATGGGATGTCGAACTATAGGATGTCGAACTTGATTTCTGTCGAACTTAAGAGCTTCCACTGTACTTGTGTATATAAGTCGGTGTACAACAGGAATAATACTGAAGTATGATATACCACTTGAAGTTAATACAATAATAACTAAGTATTTATTTAGAGATATCTTATATGAATAAAAGATAGCTTTTTTTATCATGGTTAGAGAAATTTTCAGGAGCTATCCCCTTTATTTTCGGGAGCCATCACATTTTGACCACACAGGCAATAAGAAAACCATTCGAGCTAAAGTGGAATAAGAGTATATTAAACAATATTAAATATCTAAGCAATGCAAAGCACTCTCATGGAAGCTCTGTGCTCTCTGCTGAAGCTATGTAGTGACAATATCTTGAGATATGCAACATTGTAATAAAATTATTCTAAGAAGCATATTTGAATTTCTTCCTACAACTCGGCTAATTCCGCAGTACGTGTAATTCCGCAGTAGTGCATATATGATTTTACTGCAGCTTTACAAGAGCGTAAACGTAAGTTTTGAGAGGCTGTCAACAGGAGGCATGTCCTCTGCAGTGCTATAGAAAAAAATCAAGGATATTGGTCGACCCCTCTGTCGGCAATACAGTGAAACATCGAAAGTTGGCTGTTTTTCGCGTTTTGCTACACAGCTGTAAAGAAAGTGAGCATTGTTACATACAAATTGTTCCTCTTATGTTAGTTTCATAATGTATTTCAAAATTATTTACGACTGCGGAATTAGCCAAATCCTATTGCGGATTTATCCGCAATGTTGCGGAATCACCCGAGTTGTTCTTTTTCAACTGTAATGTATGTACAACTAAATATATTTGCATTTTAATAGGTCTCTTTATCTCATTTGGTAATGAAAGGTTTCGTCCATGTCTACATACCTTGATAATATTTTTCAATAAACATTTTGATAAAAAATATGATAGATTTACTTCTTAATATTGCGGAATTAACCGAGTCTTCCCTATGTATTAGTCGTAGTGACATAAAATAAATCGAAGTTTAAAGAAATTTTCAACTCAATAAACAACTCAGACACCACATAATTTTTAGTCTCCATGGCTACATGCTGCCCGGAATTTGTCTACGCCTGAGTTTTACAATATGTAAAACGCATTAAAGTACTTTAGATTTGATTAAGGGTTGAAATTAACAAATTTAAAACATAGATGTCAGCACAAACTTAAAATAAAACAATTTATGAGTGCGTGCTTTACGAGTCTCTACACATTAAGCTGAACGACTGTAAACATTTTAAGTGTTTCAAATGAAGAATTTCTAATTCTTTCTGATAAAATACATGTTCTTCTTTGCTAATGAAGTGCTCGCTATCAAATTCTCCTATCAGGGCACAGATCTCAAAGCGCCCTGCTTTGTTTTGTTTTCGTATGTTCGGTCAACAGCAGACCTGTACTGTGTAATAGGGTCGGGTGACGTCGATCTATACTGCAGACAGACATACACTGTTGCTGGTCGCTTGAAGGCTTTAGGTAACCAAACGTAGTACTCTAGTTATAGACCTAAGTTATTTTCATGACAATTTTGGATAGTCAGGTAATTCTATGAATCCTTTTCTTCTTCTATGATGCTATAGTTCGCTTTATTTAACCTTGCTTCCATAATGACACCCCAGCACTGGGACCTTTTACGATCAATTTCGCTAACCATCATGCTAGACGCATTTCCAAAACTAAAGACCGGCTGACTACACTAAGGTTCGCTCCGTACCCAGATTTCGACCAGGCAACCCCCCCCCCCCCATCGCTAGGTCAGCCATCTCCAACCACCGCCAACCGGCGTTCGGAGAATGCTATGGAGTAATTACGAAATGGTGAAATGTTGATGGAATAATGTGGATGCTTAATATGGGGAACCCGGAGAATCCCTAGAAAAACTCGAACTGTGATTTTGTCCGCCACAAGTGTCATTATACAGAATGATTCAGAACTTCTGCGACAAACTCTGAAGGGTGATAGATCTAACAATAAGGAACCCTTTTTGTTAAACAACCTATGTCTTTTGACGCATCGTTTCGAAGTTACCGCTGAAAATGTTTTTGCGCGGGCGTATGCCAATGTATGCGAATGTGTGCACACCTGTTTGTTTGTTTCTTTCTTGAGGTGTTTGTAAAAGACGAGAAGGGTTGTTGTTGTGTGTTTACGTTTAATACCTTTTCCTTTCAGTTCAGTGTAATCATCAATCGAGAATGGATGTCTACGCGGTCTTCCACCAATGCACCGGGGACGAAGAGACCCATCGTCACGAAGGCGCCGATAAAGTCGAGCAAACATTGTGTGGTGAGGGTGATTTCTGTTTTGAAACTGTTGTTGGTACATGTGGAGAGCTCTTCTTCCGTTTCCGCGAGCCTCCCCATAACACATTACCATAGGTTCGTTCCAACAACAGTCAGGAACCGTCCGTAACCATCGTGAGCATGCGCAGTACAGAAAAAGCGTTCCAACACAATCCGAACCAGTCCTGAACCGGAAACATGTACTGCAGTCGGGCGTTCCAACAAGCTTTTGACACGGGTTCGGAACGGTCAGAAATAGTCCGTGGATTGAGGCATGTACGGAAGAGTACGCGAGACGCGCATGCGCATAAGCTCACCAACGTCTCCTGGATACTGAAGAAAGACATGATCGACCGTTCACATCATTGAGGTTAAAGATGAAAAGTGACAGTACAGACGAATAATAAAACTAGAGATTTAATTTAAATTTTCGCCAAAAAGAAAGGGAATGGAAATTATTTGGGTATTGAAACAGTTAATTACAATTTCAACATGCAGCTTTGATTAAAAGTATAATAAATAACGTACATACATCAATAATTAAAAAAAGAATTATTTTTAGATGAGAGTCCCCCAGTACACGACATTGAATTATCGGAATTTTTGCCTTCTATATTTTTTGTCATCTTTTTTTATAGAAAATGATCGAAATTCTATTTTCTGCAATTAGAATTAGCTGCGAAACGATAATAATTAAGCATCCCGTTCTTAGCAAAGATGATCACAGTTATAGCATCTCTGGATTTAGTACATAACGATCCGCGAAAGCGTTCCAACAGCGTCCAGTCCATTTTCAATCCCATAGCAGATGCTCAACTAGCGCATGCGCATAAGATGGTACAGGAACCGTACATGAACTGATCCATGAACCGCTTGTTGGAACGAACCTCATGTCGGCTAACGCGGGAAAAGTGTAGACATCCATTTTCAGTTGATTTTTTTTTCAGTAGGTTATTTTACGACGCTTTATCAACATCTAGGTTATTTAGCGTCTGAATGAGATGAAGGTGATAATGCAGGTGAAATGAGTCCGGGGTCCAGCACCGAAAGTTACCCAGCATTTGCTCAAATTGGGTTGAGGGAAAACCCCGGATAAAACCTCAACCAGGTAACTTGTCCCGACCGGGAATCGAACCCGGGCCACCTGGTTTCGCGGCCAGACGCGCTGGCCGTTACTCCACAGGTGTGGACTTTTCAGTTGATGATTAGAGTGAACTGAAAGGAAAAGCTATTGAACATTAAACGTAAACAAACAACAACAACCCTTCTTGTCTCTTACAAACATCTCAACTAACAAACGGGGGTGTACACATTCGCATACTTTGACATACGCCCGCGCAAAAACATTTTCAACGACGCGTCAAAAGACAAAGGTTGCTTAACAAAAAGGGTTGCTTATTGTTAGATCTATCACCCCTCAGAGTTTGTCGCAAAAGTTTTGAACGACTCTGTAGATTTTCAATGAAAAATCCCAGGCTTCACCGGGACTCGAATTCAGACCATCTGCGTGATAAGCTGGAGATCTCTTCACTCAGCCACTGCAAGGTTAATTTATTATGTAACTTGCCATATTTAAAATGTCATATGCCATAACGTCAAGTGGTGATGTAGCTACCAAAACATGTAACATGACATAGTTATAAAGCTTTCGGCCCCACTATGGCTCTGTGGTTCAGTCAGCTTCTAGGAGGAATGAATTCCAGGAATATTTCTTTGAGGTAAAAGCGGAGAGGATGTAGGACTGATACCTCTGCAGCTACTAAAATGCCAGTTGTATGTAAATGTGAGAGCACTAACCACCAGTTGCACGCTGCCATGGGGGTTACATTATTTTTACAGCATACTGTACAATTCAAGCAACTCATTCGAGGGAGTTTAGAATTTTTCTTTGCTTTGGACTTTTTACACTGTTTTCATGGTGAAATAGGAGTTGGAGATAAGAGTGTTGTTATCAGGTACACTTTAAGCATTTCCGTACACAAAAGCGCTCGACAATCCCGTCCTTTCCTTTCACACACCTGCCAGTAACTGAAATAAGAAATAAGTGAAATTCATAGAATTACTTAAGAGGATCAGGAAATCCCTATTTAGTAGAGTTATTTTTTTCAAATCCATATACTCTTAACTTGAACACTATTTCAGAGACATGTATTATAATTTTACCATTTTACACACCTCTAGCTATCCAATAACACCGCAATTTTATTCTGAATTCGTCCTCAGGTCCATAAAAATTACGTAAACTGAGCTAACTTCTTTTTGCAAATGTACCTGTAATAGAATATTTTACGGAGGAATAGAATTAGATTTTGGGTGAATATTGATTCATTTTTTAATTTTACGATTCATTATTTAGTTTTTACTCTTTAAAATGTTGGCTCATATATGACTATATGTCCATTAAAATACTATCCATTTTAATTTTTCGATTTTTTGAGGACGGGTATATAAGTTTTAATTTTAACTTTTTTTTTTTTTAAGAAATTTAAGGTTTCATGGTGAAAAAAAAAAATTATGTTTCCAATTTATTGTTTGGCTTTTCATCTTTAAAATGTTATATAAGACATATGACTATACTAAAATTTTATTCATGTTAATTTTCCGTTTTCCTGAGGAGGAAGCTTAGTATATGTATTTGTTTTATTTTAACTCATTTTTCGTAAGTTTAGTTTTTTTTAAATACAAAAGTAGCCATTTCTCAACTTCTATAATAATCTAGAAAGTTGAAATTGTCAAGAATTTTTATTTTGATGTTTTACGTATATTGAAACAATATTTCTGTATTTTATTAAGTTTTGGAAATATTACAGGTGGTAATGTACTGGTAACCGTTGAAAACGAAAGGGGGGGGGAAATTATTTTTTTGCGCGAAAGTTTCTTCTTCTTCTTCTTCTTCTTCTTCTTCTTCCTATTATTATTATTATTATTATTATTGTTATTATTATTATTGTTATTATTATTATTATTATTATTATTATTATTATTATTATTATTATTATTATTATCATAAGGAATGAAAATAGTTTCCGTGTCTTTTTAAATACCTTGACGAGTACCCCATTATGGGCATGAGTATTTTATCATTATTGACGAGTGACCCATTATGGGCATGAGAATATGACAAAGCACTTTAAACCATACCTATGACTGGTGTAGCTTGGCATTCATAGAGGTCCTAAGTCTCTGGAAATGGGAAAGAAAAAGCTGTAGTGCCAACTTAACTTGTGTTTTCTTCCGCGCGCAGTTGACTTGACTCAAAAATTGACCACCGCGCGCAGTTGACCTATTTCGAAAAGTGACCGCGCGCGGAGTGAGTGCAATGCGTTTGCGTCAGATTTATTGTTTATTTGCAATTGAAAAGTACGGTCATATTAAAGGGTAATGGGTTTGCGCCAACGACAGTTTTGGGTAAGAATTTTCATTTTCCTTAAAGGACAGGACTTACTTGTAAGAGATGGTTTTAAGTTTCGCAAGGCGTACTCATATGTAGATGGACGTATACGTTGGCGTTGTACAGTGAAGAATTTCCCTGCCAAAATAATAATCTTAAACAGTGAAACGAAAATTGTGGCGGCCATAATCACCAAAGTAATGAAAGAGATCTCGTACGGCAAAAAATACGTGCGTCGTGTAAAAGGAAAGCGATTAGTGACTTAAGTGAAAAACCAAGCATCATAATTTCTACAACATTCAATGAGAATCCAGAGCCTTGTGCTAGTGTATTGCATTTCACTGACGTTAAACTATTAGGAGAAGCAATCTACAGAGAACTACGTCACCATATGACGAAACTACCAACAATCTTACTTGAAGTTCACGAAGCCGTAACTGAATTGCAACAAATGTCCTCCACTAACGAAGATTTTGTGCTACTGAATGATCACGAAAGCAACAATTTTTTTTTGTACCAACCTATGAACAAGAAAGTTGCATATTACGTTTGAGTTACTGGCGCAAACGCAATACGGATATACAGCAACCAATTTGGCGCAATTACAAGTGGCGCAATCATGATGACCCGGCGCGCAATTGATCACTTCAGAGCAGGTAAAATTTTGGGTCTGTGCGTAGTCGGAATCCCCCAACAAAAATAGCCATAATTTCCTCTGCAAAGTTATTCTTCTTCATAATATCTTGCAATCTGTTTATTTTAAAAGCTGAGTTTTTCTATGAAATATCCCTCCACTGCATTTTTCTAATTCATAGTTGATTTGGAAATACCGTTATTTTAATCCAAAATTAAAATCTAGATGTCTGAGATATTTAATAACTTAAAAGGAGAGGACACGCTCTGTATATCACCGAATTAAATAAGATTGTGTGAGATGAAAGTACAAGACGTACTGTTTAAAGTCATCCCTGGTATGGGTGGCCAATGTCACCTCGTTTAGAAAATATTGGCTATTGTGTGTGACATACTTCTGTTAGCTGCCTAATAGGGAAGCTATAGACTGTGTAACAGCGCAGCTCATATGGCTGGGTGCTGAGTTGTTATCCAGGTAACCTGAGTTCGAATCTAAATTAGTCCTATATTTTTTTCTTGCAATAATGATTAATAGTGTGATCACAATGATCTATTTACATATATCGTATTTCTCAATTTATTGAACGCTTCATCATTTTTTAAACAAATTACCAATTAACTAATATTGTATTGTAAAGGATAAAAATTGAAATATTGCTCACGTAGGCAGGTCACTGGTGTCTGTTCTGTTTCTTTTCCATTTCATTTTGCACATAATTCATTATGATAAATGTCATAAAACCACACAAAACACATATTTCCTGCACCATGCACAGCAAATGAAAGAAGTTTGTCCACAGTCACACACATTTTTCCGCACTTCTGCTGCGAAAGAGACATCCTTCACATTCACAAACACTTCTCGTTCGTTTATTAATTTTTATGCATACCACGCTTATTTCAACATGGCTTTGAATATAGGAAGTGACAACTGAAAGTGAATTAAAATAATAATAATAATAATAATAATAATAATAATAATAATAATAATAATAATAATAATAATAGTAATATTAAGCTTAAAAAAATGAGAAGGCATTAGGATTCGAATTCAGGTTGCCTGGATGACAACTCAGCATCCAACCATATGAGCTACGCCGTTAGACACTAAACCTTCCCTATTGGGCACCTAACGGAAGTATGTGTTTGTGTATGTATGTATTTATTCACACTGCAATGGGTATATAGCCGGTGGCAGTGGTAACTAATTACACTCAATAATGACAATAATAAACTTATTAATTAAAAATACAATTAATAATAATACTAATAATTAATACCAACAATAATTAATAATAATAATAATAATAATAATAATAATAATAACAACAACAACAACAGGGAATATCCTAAATTAAATGAAACGATCACTTAAAACAACATTTGAAATAAATCTAATTTGTATCTTAAACCTAAGATCGAACTAAAACCCACGAGTATGATATGTTCATATCTGCACAAGTACCTTTCAACATTACACTCATTTCGCTGTCAACTCACTCACTGCACTGGAACTACGACACATATCACTGATTCTATCGTATGTCACAAACAATAGCTTATATTTCCGAAACGAGGGATCATTAGTCAGCTATACGAGGTATGACTTTAAACAGTACGTCTTGTACTTTTATGTCACAAAATCTTATTTAATTCGGTGATATACAGAGCGTGTCCTCTCCTTGTGAGATAAACTGACCTTCTGAAAGACTAAAATCTGTATCGTCCATCCTTGTGAAGAAAACCGCTAAGTATTCATTAACTTAGTAGATAATGCAATGTGTAGCGTGCACTATGAGGTTACAAGAATTCTGTAAATGGGAAGGAACAACTGTGCGCTGAACCTCATAGGTCCGGAGATCCTTTACACATCTCCAAAATTTTCGGTACATGAGTAATAAAATATTATGAACGCGGTCGTTCTGGCCACATGCCACGCGGAATTTATCTACCGCAGCTGGAAGGCGCAGTAGTGTATAATGAAATTCCAACTTGTATTTTAGGTTATACAAGGATACAGCATATTCAAATACCAATTCATATATGAACCGTTCGAGCCAATTGTCAAAGTCAGTTACATGTCCTCTCAAAGTGAGGAATAGAAAAACCAAATTGGGCCATAAACCATATGCAGGAAAATGTAGAGCTGCCGGCAGAATGTGTGTAAGAGAGCTTACAGCATTTAGATCACGGATCCTGCCGGGATTCGATTTCTGACATGCTCTGTGAGACGTGATAAAGCTGATGTAAACTCTCCTATAAAATCGTGGAAGCATCTTTTACATCATCAGAGACCGGAAGTTTAGGCATTATGAATCATTAAATTAGGCAGGCAAAGAGGCATCATAAATAGCTAAAATAGGCAGGCAAAAATATATTATAAATAGCTAAAATACGCAATTAAAGGCAATTACAAAAACCTTGCACTAGATCCACAACCTTGCACTTTCCATAAATGGATTTCGGCAGCAAGAAAAGCTTTACATAAGTTGAATGCAAATTGAGATTTTCCATTCGATGTTGCAATTACTGTTGGAAAAAAGAAATCTTCTTCCCAGTGGGCCTAGCCTTGGAAAATGCATTTTTGTGTTTGGTTGTACCAAATACTGTAGATACTACAGTATTTGGTTGTACTGATATGTTGCGATATGAAATATTTAGCTAGCTACAACAACGTCGCAATGAAAACTGAAAGAAAAATAACCGTTAAAAATAACGTTAGACCCGCACTCATTGTTGCTTTGTCAAGTAAACACAAGCGATAATTAAAACGCTTACTGTTATACATTTTTGCACGGCAGCACTCATTATTGCAAAGAGAATATGAACTGACTGAAAGAGAATAATATAACCTACATTCGGTAAAGTCACTTTCATTGTAGCGGTTATAGAGATAAATTAAAATATATCGGCATGCAATTATTTAATAATAAATTAATAAATAATAGGTAAATAATCAAATAAAGGCAAAAAAAGCATTTATTTTGTAAATTGGGCATTTATATTATTAAAAAATGCAGAAAAGGGCAAAATAAAACTGTGACGTTTCAATCACAAAGGTATAATAATTGGTACAGAGTTACTTTCAAAATGAACATAAATTTTACACATTTAAAAAGACATTGTGCCAAAGTTCCTTCCGGTCTCTGATCATCATCATTTCTACATTTATAAAACAAGAAAATATTATTACACCTCAAGTATGTTATAAGTTATTATTTCAATTCAGAACGATATCCTATTATATAGGATATAAAACAAACCCCTGATCACATATACAGAATGAACCGTATGTCAGGTAATTAATTTAAAGGGGTTAAACTTTGAAATATTTCAAACAAAAAAGTGTAATAGAATTTTGCTCGTTTTTACTTCCTTTTCGAAATAAATATATATATATATATATATATATATATATATATATATATATATATATATATATATATATATATATATATATATATATGAGACATTTCATAGCGTATTTTCGGAAAACTATTGAAATAATTCTCAATATGCTCAGTCAATTTAAGTGACTTATGTTCCGATGGGAATGGTGCGAAGATATGAATTATAAGAGTTTAATCTGATATTTGGAACTGGTATTAAGAATAGCCTATATATTATTTATGCTCGACCATGCCGAAATGTAGTAATTATACACCTGGTAGCAGTCCTTTAATGCATGCCATTAAAGTACACCTATTCATTAAAGTTCAGGTTTTCGATTATTCTCGGATATGCAATCGAAAGACAACTAGCAAAACGTCACGCAGGCTGGAAATCCAATACTGTCGCAGAAGGTTATGTTCTGTTACTATAATAATTAGCGTTAATTGTAAATAATATTCAAATAAATTCAATTTGTCATCTCGTTTTTCAGTATCGAATTCAATTTCAAGGTTATATCAAGTTTAACGTTTATCTTACTCTCTAGATTATGTCAAGGTCGTCGACATTCGTTGCCCGGAAAAAATACTTTCGCGTCTGCGCACATCTCACAATTTACGAGATTGCACAAGGCCAGTTCGCTCCCCAGTCACATAAGAATAACATGAATACTTATGAATAATTTCAAGTTAGAAATATGGTCGAGCATAAAAAGTCGTATGAAACTTGCCTATAATGGTAATTAAGACGCTCGTATGAAAATTATGAAACGGGCGCAAGCGAGTTTCATAAACATCCTCGCGTCTTAATTACTATCATTATAGGCTTGTTGCATAATGTACTATTATAGGATTTGTCACTTATGACGTTGATATTATTATTATTATTATTATTATTATTATTATTATTATTATTATTATTATTATTATTGAATTATAAAATCGTCCTTTTATAATCGATTTACAATATAGTTGGTCAGTGATTAGATGTTGAGAGACATATTACGTTTGAATATTAAAGACACAGTCCGTTGCTGTGAACAGATTGGGTAGGAGAGGGGATGTTTTTCATTGATTTACAGTTTAATGGTCAACCATTATATTCATATCCATATGTCAAACCAAAAACCATATGTGGTGTTCATATTGTGGTTAAAGGTTTCATTAAACTGATAAGCCATTGCACTCCTTTGGGGGCTAATATGAAAAATAATAATAATAATAATAATAATAATAATAATAATAATAATAATAATAATAATAATAATAATAACAATATTGTTTGTGTAATGGACACCTGTAATACCGATGGGAATGTGTAATATGAGATGCAGTTTCGAATTTTTCCGCCATTGACTTGGCTTTAATATCGCTTCAGTAGCCTCTCCAAAGTATACATTGAGTTGGAGGTCTTTCTATTTTATTTGTCTTTGGTGGTGGCCAACTCAGCTGCTCTTACGAAGCACTGTGTGCAATCACGTGCTCTCCCGAGCAAGAAAGAGCAACTTTGGCATTGCAAGGATTGGGACGATCTGCTCTCTCATACTGTTAGTATACAGCAAAGTATTCTTGCATAAAGAGCGAGGGTTAATCTCGTTAAAAGTATCTTTGGCTTGATTGTGATTGGCCTTTTCGATAACTATGCGTAGTTTAGTATAGTTATTATTTGCTCAACATACAAAATAAAATAATGTCTCTTATCTTGATATGAGAACAGCCTGTCACTACCAACACACAACAGCAAAATGGTGGAATATCATGTCACTGGTAAATGTCAGCAGACAGCTAGTAACTCATTTCATCACTACATGGCAAGCGAATGCAGGCTACAGTAGTGAACTACCGAAATCAGTTGTTGTTAACAAGAATTAATAGGGTTGCGTTAAAGATATACATGACGTTATTTGTCTCAGTGACCTTACATATAGCCTAGTTCGATTTTTTAGGTCATATGTCTAAACTGAAAGTCTCGTGACGAGAATATTGTACGATATGGAAATATAAAAATTGGAAATTTATCTTTTGAAGAGGTGGAGAAGTTCAAATATCTTGGAGCAACAGTAACAAATATAAATGATACTTTGGAGGAAATTAAACACAGAATAAATATTCGGTTGAGAAGCTTTTATCATCCAGTCTGCTGTCAAAAAATCTGAAAGTTAGAATTTATAAAACAGTTATATTACCGGTTGTTCTTTATGGTTGTGAAACTTGGACTCTCACTTTGAGAGAGGAACATAGGTTAAGGGTGTTTGAGAATAAGGTCCTTCGGAAAATATTTGGGGCTAAGAGAGATGAAGTTGCAGGAGAATGGAGAAAGTTACACAACACAGAACTACACGCCTTGTATTCTTCACCTGACATAATTAGGAACATTAAATCCAGACGTTTGAGATGGGCAGGGCATGTAGCACGTATGGGCGAATCCAGAAATGCATATAGAGTGTTAGTGGGGAGTCCGGAGGGAAAAAGACCTTTAGGGAGGCCAGGACGTAGATGGAAAGATAATATTAAAATGGATTTGAGGGAGGTGGGATATGATGATAGAGAATGGATTAATCTTGCTCAGGATAGGGACCAATGGCGGGCTTATGTGAGGGCGGCAATGAACCTCCGGGTTCCTTAAAACCATAAGTAAGTATGTCTAAACTGAAAAAGATCTCAAAACATTTTATAAATCGATACTCTACAATACTTTCGTTATACTTCGTACAATGAAACTGTAATGAGATGTTAAATAATAAAAATTCTCTCCTATTAATTACTGGTTTGTACGGTGATGATTAAAAAAAGAAATGATCTCAGTCGAATAAAGAATTTAAAGATTTCACTAGCGACACAAGGATAAGAAATTCGTTGAGTTATTTTGCCTTAATTTTTTTGAAGTAATTTAATTATTGTAATTAATTGGAAGCGTCGAAGTGGACTGGAATAATCCCTTCGGCAGTGGGTAGAGGCGAGAGAATCTCCCTCTCTTATCAAAGGCCTCTCACAAACCGCATTTCCTTTTATCCGTCTGCAGCGTTCCTCGGACCACTAAAACAAAAAGCCCTCAAATCTAAGCTCTCTGATCAAACACTGGCCTCTCATTCTCTTATCCCTGACTTCTCTTGAACCACACTGACAAAACTAAGCGAAAAGAATTACTGGACAGAACATTTTGCACTGTGCAATTTATTGCCAGCTTTTATTAATTTAATAACAAACAAATTTTTTCTTTTATTTATGACTATAATGTGTAACTTAATAATTTGGACACACTTCAAAGGTGTATCCAGCAAACAACAATACAATCGTGTCGCAAAGCCGGCATGTCCAGTTATATCAGTTTTATGGGAAAAAGAATAATACGTACCTATTATTGTTAGTTTTAAGGAACATGAAAAATGCGAACTGTTGCGCAATTTATTTAGTAGGATATCTTTATTAACAAAAGTATATGAATAACTAAAAAGTGTGTTCTGTAATAGACAGTAGTGTCGACCTGGTTGGCGAGTTGGTATAGCGCTGGCCTTCTATGCCCAAGGTAGCGGGTTCGATCCCGGGCCAGGTCGATAGCATTTAAGAGTGCTTAAATGCGACAGGCTCATGTCAGTAGATTTACTGGCATGTAAAAGAACTCCTGCGGAACAAAATTCCGTCACATGCGGAGACGCTGATATAACCTCTGCAGTTGCAAGCGTCGTTAAATAAAACATAACATTTAACATATACAGTAGTATGGAATTGTAATAAAATTCTTCAAACTATAAAATAGTATTTAATTTCATAGCCTAATCTAATCATAGCCTAATGGTAGACACATCAGCTAAATCATTTGTCCAGCCGTTTCTATTCATCCTCTTTCAGTGTCAGTTTGTCGCCTATGGAACTCCTTACCTCGTCATGTCAGGGATTGCCGAACGGTTAATCAATTTAAATTAAGAATTAATAATTACATAGCCTACTTTTTTTCATGAAATTGATTTGTGAGTGTTAGCCGATTTTTAGAGGTTATTCTGTGCATATAAATTGTCATTTAGGCCTTCATAAAGTAGAATTAGGACATGAATTGTAAATAACTTAATTATGTATCATGTTCAGTTAATATTTCATTATAGCCCGTGTAAGCTTGTTAATGTGTAGCTATGAAAATAATTTTTATATTTAAATATGACTTTACTGTTTTTGTCATTGTTTCATTATGTATTTCACTTTATTTCACTTTATTTCACTTCTGGTAGTGTGGAAGGGAAGGCCTCATGGCCTTAACTCTACCAGAATAAATGAATAAATAAATAAATAAATAAATAAATAAATAAATAAATAAATAAATAAATAAATCCTGTCAAGTAAATTTTACTTTATTAAATATGAATTGTATTTCTCATGCTATATTATACAGGTTTTCTTAACTAACAAAAATATTCGTTATATTATTAATAAAAAAAATCTTTCTGATAGTTTGAATTAGAAAAACGAAACAAGTTTTTTTCGCTCTGGCCAAAAAAATTTCAAGTGAATATAACGACTTTTACCAGTGTGTTACTCATTTGACAACAATACTTAAGATGTGTTATTATAATAATAATAATAATTATTATTATTATTATTAATATTATTATTATTATTATTATTACATCCATTACTTGAAAGTAATTGCTGTTTTCTTTACAAAACTGTGATCAAACATCGAATGTTATCCGATCACCAACTCTACCCGCACATCTTGGTCTGAACTTACTGTCTGTATTATATACGATATTCAACCCAATTCTTTTCACAATGCAGAATTTGGTTTATTGTGGCGTATAAGCTTGACATCACTGATTCAGAGCCCCTGATGTTAAAATAAGCCAAAAGACGAAGTTGTATACATATAAGTCATAAACAAAGCGAAATGTGGCATATTTATAGACACGATGTTAACAGCGTAGTACAATAAATAATGATAAGACATTTACGGTGAAAACTAAACAAAAATTATGTTAACATCTGTCGCACGATTTCGAAGGAAACTATTTTCTATATGTATTATTTTAGTCAGCATTCATGTTCTGTATATTAATCACGAAAACAGATATTCATGTGTCACATGCATTGTGCTTTGGTAGTTATAATGTGGAAGGACACGAATACCGAGTCATAACTAGGTATTATAAAACTAACTAGGTATTATAAAAGTCGTGTTGTTTATATCAACTTAGTGTAGTACGGGACTTGTTTGACTCAAAACATTACTTGGTATATTCAGGTGATTAAAACTAATAGGATATAACACACATTTACGAAAGCGACTTACTTCATTGTTTTCTTTGTACAAAATAGCGATACATTTTAAATCAAAATGGTATATTGTAAGTGTCAAATACAATAATGATAGTAGGCTACAAATACAAATTTCAGGTTTGTTCCAGCATGTACCTATTTAAAAATTATATAAATAATGATTCTTCGAGACCTGAATCCATAGTTGCACACACTTCCCATTAGATTAGCGTTTTGAAACGTCGGACCACGAAATTATTTTGCCTGTCCGCAGAAAATGAATATTCAATTTAGTTTAGTAGGCTATTTTTATTGCGTTTCTGTAGATTCTGAATAAAGAGAAAAATAAAGTAAAGTGTATCTCTTACTTCAAGATTACAAACCGAGTCACTGAATCATTTCTGGATGTCTGCAAATAAATAATAACGAGATCTTAGCAAAAGATTTAATATTATTGGTAACTTTTCAACCATACACACATGTGCAATAACTGTTTCGACAACCTTTGCAATTAAGACAAAATAAAGGAAACGAATGGACGTTGGTGTCGTATTACATCTTGCTGTCTCAATGTGGAACTACGATTCGAAAAGATTTTGGAAAGTAAACAGCAGCATATGCCGCATTGAGTAGATCTATGTGCTAGTGACTTTGAGAGAGGAAGGATAAACAAACATTTCGCTGATGTGATTGTACGAGCGTGAATCAATAAGTTTCCGAACTGCTCTGAATGTAGGTAACATGACAGGCATAGAAAACGGAAAATTATCTAGAATCACGTAAACGCCTGAAATCTATACGAAATGCATCACTTGAAAGGCTGAGAAGAAGACTAGCTATAAGGCATGTATGGATAGATTCCAGGAAAATTCAAAATAGGTTAGTGTCGGCAAAGATTACGTCATATAAAATGCAAACTACAATACACAGTAAAGGGGAAGATAGGTGGGGAGGATACTCAGATTGCTTGAATTTCAATGAATAAGTGATGGTTAAGAGGAGGAAAATCATGCCTTACCTCTCCGCCCTGCTTATATTTTATATATATCATCATCATCATCATCATCATCATCATCATCATCATCATCATCATCATCATGTTCCAGGCACGAAATTAGGCCATTGTTAGCCTGTTTCGGTTCCAGCTATACAGGATCTAATAGACGTTTCTGTGGACGTCCAGGTCGTCGTCGTCCTTGAGGGTGGTATTTTAGCATTTCTTAGGGTGTCCGGCTAGCTTCCATACGAGAAATGTGTTCAAGCCATCTATTTCTGTATTCTGTAATTTTTTCTTCTAATGGTTGCTTGTTGAGTTCCTGCAGTATATCCTCGTTCCTCTTGTCGTCCAGAAGTGTGTATCCTGCAGTTCGTCGCAGATATTTCATTTCAGCTGCTCTTCATCTGCTGATAACTCTTTGTTTCAGAACCCAATTTTCGCTTCCACAGAGGAGTATTGGTTGTGCAAGGATTTTATATAGCTTTGTTTTGGAATGTTTCTGTACTAAACTTGGTTTTAGTGTATGGTTTAGCAGTCCTAATATTTGAAGAGTCCACTGCAAGAATGATGGATGTCACTTTCTTGTCGAAAATGAACCAAGACTGTCAATTCATATCTTAAGACATATATAATGTACACAGAGAGTTATATGGCATTACCACTGATAGTCATTGTCCAGTAATGATCGGAAAATCACAGTTAAGCTTTGAGCGCTAAGCATTTCAAACTTTCAATTGCTTCTCCTGCAAAATGTATTCCAAATGACATCCATCATTCTTGCAGTGGACTCTTCATTTGTAAAAATTTGTTAATTTTTGTGCTTACATCAGTCTCTCCTTCGTATGATACATTGCATCTTAAGTATGAAAAGGAATTTATCTATTCTAAAATCACATTTTCAACAACAATTTTGCTTCGGTTTGGGTTTGTACATTCAAATGCCAGTATTTTGTTTTTTTTTTCTGGTGAAATCTTCATGCTATGTTCTTCTATGATTTTATTTAGTTTAAATATACCCATTTGTAAATTGTCTTCGGAGTTTGCAACTAATACTTGGTCGTCCGCGAAAAGAACTGTGTTTAGTCTTATGGAACTTGAAATTTGAATTCCTAATATGTACTCCTCACACCAAAGGCGTATTATTTCATCTATGTATATACTGAAGAGACTTGGTGACAATGGGTAATCTTGTCGTATATTTTACGAAATGCCGACCATTGCAATAGGTCCTTGACATGTTTGCACAAAATTACGTGTAGAAGCTCAGTTCTTAAATACAACTAACGCTGTTGGATAGACTGACTCAACAGGCATGGAAGCAATGATCATTATTGACACGCATAATATGAATGTTTAACGGTGCAATAAATACAAATGCAGTTCGGAAATATATTTGTCGTGCCCTCCTCCCACTAGAAGGGCGGATGGGTCGAGCTGTGAGCACTGTGTTCATTATCTCGGTTTGTACCCGATTATACTTAATGTTATACTATCAGGATCTGACAACACTATTGCAAGCAATAAAATTATTAGGGGTTAAAATGAGGATCTCTACTTGGTAATAACTTGAGGTTATTCGTAATTTATTTAGAAGTTGGCACTTCTAGAAACTGATTAATCATAATTTCATGAAGCATGACTATATCTAAAGCAATTTTCTGGCTACCATTTGGCTAAGTATTTTCCTTCGAACTACAAATGGCATTAATTAATCTTATGTTTGAGCATGAGAGACAAATACGCTAAAAGGTTTGATACAGTGTGGTTGAGAAACTTAAAACACTGTTAAAATCATTAACGATAGTTAAGTCTTTACTTAAAATGTTATATAATTTAAATTCTTGGAATGATTTGATTTTGAAGAGTATTTTTATAAAAATCTACTAAAGGAAAAAGTTTCAAGAAAAATTATTAAATAGGAGGTAAGAAAATAAGATTAAAAAATTTGATATTCTTTCCTAATTCTACACCTTTATGAAAAGGTCACTTCGGTAATCTTCATCTAAGACCGGGATAAAAAAAAATACCCTAGTGGAAACACTAGTAATGATCCACTTCGATTATCGTGATTTAATACTGACTGACCTCAATGTCAACCAGTCGCAAAGATTATAACGTGTTCATAATTCTTGTGTTCGCTTCGTCTGCGATGTCCGTCTCGCTGACCACATTATCCCATCCTTCCAAACTCTAAACTGGCTACGGCTTAACGAACGTAGAAATTTTCATTCTCTTGTTCTCCTTTTCCAAGTCCTTCACACCTCTACACTGCCTATCTTGCCTCCCGTTTCAGTTACCTGTCATGATATCATAATCTCTTCACACGCACGCAAAATAGCCGCACCAACACATAAGACATCATCGTATTCATCATCATACACAATCTCGCTCTCGCGCTTGAGGAATACCCTATCCAGTGACATCAGAGACTGTCGGAATTTAGTAGCGTTCAAAAGCAAACTTATTAAGCATTTTCTTACTGCGTTGAGTAGGTTTAATTTTTACTTAATTAATAAAAAAAGTCTCTCTTTTTAACTTTTACAATAAACTGTCTAGCTTTTATTAATCAGTTAATCTTTCAGTACTTTGATTGTTATTGTATTCGTAAATTTAATATTAATTGTAATTATAATTGTAATTATATTCTTAATATTGTAGTTGTAATCCCCTCGTAGAGGGGAAGAGAAGGCCTGATGGCCTTATCTCTACCAGGTTAAATGAATAGGGTAAATGGGGTCAAAAAGTAACAAAACCTTAATTTTATTAATTTCATAATATATTACACTCATAACATATCATTAGTTACAGCCACATGTAAGTAATACTTCCCTAAAAATGTTTCTTTTTTACTCTAAACTAACTGTCTGTACATGAACTGAAATATTTCACTGCAGTGACCCTTTTTTACCCTTCTGTATAAGTATAAATGGGGTCAGTGTTTAGGGCAAATGGGGTCACAATTTTTCCCTCTATATACCTGCACGGAACGTTAAAATCAATATTCATTTGATTTAATTTAACACTTTACACCTTCCACAAACATATACTATTTTCTTTTCTGCACCAACGAACTGTGTTGCAGTGTAGTCCAAAACAACATGCGTACATGCGTACAGTTTCAAAATTCTAGACACAAGTCCATTTTCTTGTTCTGGAGTAAACGTAGTTTGACGGCCTTTACTTTTCAAGTGGTTGTACTGGCCACTTTGAAGACGTCGTTGCAGACATGAATGAGGAACTCCTAACAACTCAGCAGGATGACGTTGGCTTCTTCTCTCGCGAAATGCTTTAATAGCCTTTTACATGTCGATCTCAGTCCACGAATTTGACGTTTTCCTCTTACATTTAACCATCTGTCACAAAGAATTGAAAATAAATGCTTAATTTGAGTGGACTGATTTGAAACATGTTGACCCTATTTGTCCGATATTACTGACCCTATTTAACCCAAATTTAGAACCTTTTTGCGCTAGAGGTTGGTAGTACTGAATACTGCTTCGACGAAGGCGTTAATAGCCATAATCTCTTCTAAAAAGCTTAAATTTAATACTGTAAGTTAATCGCACAAATTCTCTGCAATAGTTGTTGTAAAATAATAAAGGAACCGCAAAGAATTATTTAAAATTTATAAAATACTCTTAACTCACCTTTATATTCTCTCTATTCTTTTATTGTTAACACAAAGAGTACACACACCAGCTAGTATCAATGGCACTCAACGTGTAGGCTACAGGAAGTTCTCTTCCTGACCAGTATATGGTAGCACTTGCTTGAACTGGTTTACGCTTGAATATGGAGACAGGGTTTTGAAATTGACCCGATTTAGACTGAGTTACCCTAAATAAATAGTTCACTACACAACATTTATTTAAACTGAGTTAAGAATTTGAAGTACATCAAATATAATAATTTTTACTTATAATAAATTGTAGGCCTACTGCCTCTAACCATTAGTGACTGGACAACCTCTCCTGACGCCATAGTTCAGCCCTGTCTCGAAGTCCGGCCTTCAAGCTTCTGATTTCGAGAGTTGAACCTTCCGTCGGGGATCGAACTGGCTCGTTGGCTCCTAAATGACTGACAGCTTGCTGTCGACTCGACTGCCTAATTCATGACTGTCTCTCGAAACCTGTCGGTCTCTATCTTCACTTCCGAATAACCGCCTTCCCGCGCCTACTGGGGGAGGGATGGATAAGAGAAGTTAAAGGGCTTATATGCCAATTTTGCTCGTGATTAAGATATTTCTATCAATGATATACAGGGTGTTTCCGAGGTGGTGTTACAAACTTTCAGGGATGATGGCGAAGGGCACATGTATCAATTTGAGATAAGGAACCCTGGTCCGGAAATGATCGAGTCGAAAGTTATAAGCAAAAATAGTTATGTGGAAATGAAATAATTTTGTTCCTCTGTACACATTATTTATGTATATTTATCTGTACATCTTACACATACTGTATTTATCTGACGTTCTTTACGTTGTCTACTTATAGTATTCCATTCAGTGCGCTGTCTGAGGGAGGGGGACAGGAAACTACACTAAAGCAATGCAGATAGCGTAATGTGTAACGGACATGATCGGTCCTGATATGCACGTATGTAGACAGCAGTGTATGTGTACAAGTTGCAGTGTCCAGTCGATCAGTCCTAGTGAAATGGAGGAGTACACGAGAGCGGAATAAGCAGACCTGATATTCGAATACGGATGAGCCAATGGAAACAGTAGACAAGCTCACAGATTGTATCGGGCCAGGTACCCAAGTAGGAGACATCCGGCCCATACCATCTTTCCACGACTGTTCCAAAGGTTAAGGGAAGGAGGGCACGTGGTGCGAAATCACAATTCCATTTCTACAGAAATATTTTTGGTTATAACTTTCGACTCAGTCATTTCCGGACCAGGGTTCCTGATCTCAAATTGATACATGTGCCCTTCGCCATCATCCCAGAAAGTTTGTAACACCACCTGGGAAACACCCTGTATAAATGATAATTTATAATGGAAAAAACGTCTTAAGGGTCCTAAACGAGTTAAAATCACGTGGTCAATGACGTAAATCTTAATTAGACCAATACTTTCGTACAGTTACGCCTTTTGGGAGTTACTTATAAGAAAATGATTATTAAGCCTCCTTCGCGGGGGTTCGAAGAGCACACTGTAGTCGTTTGCTGATGTAGATTCACGTGGAGGAACAAGTACTTTTCCGTACGCTGTTCACACGCAAAAACGCTGACAGGAAAATTCAAGGCTAGCGCTATCTATGCATATCCGATGATACACATCCGTTCTGTCACTGCGGTTACGGAAGTTTACAAGTAATGTTCGTAGCCAGGAAGTACAAATATCCTTCGATTCAATAAATGAATATGATAAATATTTCCTAACCATATCCCATGATCATCACCCTGCTTCTACCAACGAGGAAATGGCGACCGAGTCACAGCGGTGCAACTGTTTCATCAAATGCAGAGGAAATGCTACATTACAAGCCTGTTCAGAGGCTAAAAGTGGCAGCCCCACTACTGGACAATCTAACGATAAGACTAATAACCTATCTTAGAGAAAATTACATTACTTTCAAGCCTCAAAAAGAGCAGTATAAGGATAGACCAGGAAGACCTTTTAGAAGACTGCTAGATGGGGCCGAAACAGGTCTACAGAGGCCTAATTCGTGAAGGATGATGATGACGATGATGATCCCATGATCGTTGGTCATTGTTTTCCTGTCGGGGCACAACAATAGTCGGGCCACAACATAATGATTGACCCTCGTAAAATTTCAAATTTAAGTATTGTTAAGTTTAAAATAGAGGTTAAAATTTAACACTAAACTAGAACTTGATAATCCACACCTGTGGAGTAACGGTTAGCGCGTCTAGCCGCGAAACCAGGTGGCCCGGGTTCGATTCCCGGTCGGGGCAAGTTACCTGGTTGGGGTTTTTTCCGGGGTTTTCCCTCAACCCAATATGAGCAAATGCTGGGTAACTTTCGGTGTTGGACCCCGGACTCATTTCACCGGCATTATCACCTTCATCTCATTCAGACGCTAAATAACTAAACTGTTGATAAAGCGTCGTAAAATAACCTACTAAAATAAGAATATATAAAAAAATAGAACTTGATGTAAATTTTTTCTACACATTTTGCCAGTGCGCCAGTATCAAATGGTTGTAAAACGCTGTAGAAAATGACAACAAAGTAGAATTAATTCCTAACAGACAGTCGTGATATAACTCTCAGTTAGAGGGACTACAAAAAAGTGGAACGTAATACTAATTGGGAAGTTATAGCTATAAATACCAATACCAATAATAACATTATTTGAATAATATGTAACCTGTCTTCTCAAAGTCATGGACTTTTTTCTGCGTGGGTACTCGAATCACGAAGGTAACCTGATACATCATTAAACAGATGTTTTCTCTTTTCCAGTTGATCGCAATGACATTTGTACCGGACATGAAGGGAGCCGGACGGGATGGGAATACCAAAACAATCAATTCCAGAGTTTGAAACTCACCATTACAAGGTAACTGAGTTAGCTCTTCGGAGCAGCAAATCCTCTGCTTGTATCGGAAAATGGTAACTTGACTCTGTAGCGATAGGACGGGTTTCCTATGTTTGTTGTGTACAGAAACCTGGGGAGTTGGCTTCAAGATATTGAACATGAAGTTGTAGTCCATTTGAAAATACATTTTATAGTTCACCGTGTTACTTTTTGAAACAATTTAAAAAGTGATGTCTTTGTTATGATCATGACAACAGAAAATTGATCCCAAACTCAAAACAACTACGGCTCCATACGAGAAAAAAAAATTTACTAGATCCAGATCAGAGAACAGTTTTACTAGGCTAGAATGTTGTCGTAATGAAAATATGTTGCACTGTAGTATGCATTTTGTTTCCATTCATATATAGTACATACAAATTACTTACTTAATGACTTACTTACTTACTTACTCACTTACTTACTGGCTTTTAAGGAACCCGGAGGTTCATTGCCGCCCTCACATAAGCCCGACATTGGTCCCTATCTTGCAAGATTAAAATTAATCCATTCTCTATCATCATATCACCTCCCTCAAATCCATTTTAATATTATCTTCCCATCTACGTCTCGGCCTCCCTAAAGGTATTTTTCCCTCCGGCCTCCCAACTAACATTCTACATGCATTTCTGGATTCTCCCATACGTGCTACATGCCCTGACCATCTCAAACGTCTGGATTTAATGTTCCTAATTATGTCAGGTGAAGAATAAAATGCGTGCAGTTCTGTGTTGTGTAACTTTCTCCATTCTCCTGTAAATTCATCCCTTTTAGACCCAAATATTTTCCTAAGTACCTTATTCTCAAACTCAAACACCCTTAACCTATGTTCCTCTCTCAAAGAGAGAGTCCAAGTTTCACAACCATAAAGAACAACCGGTAATATAAATGTTTTATCAATTCTAACTTTCAGAATTTTTGACAGCAGACTGGATGATAAAAGCTTCTCAACCGAATATTAACATGCATTTCCCATATTTATTCTGTGTTTAATTTTCTCCCGAATATCATTATATTTGTTACTGTTGCTCCAAGATATTTGAACTTCTCCACCCCTTCGAAAGATAAATTTCCAATTTTTATATTTCCATTTCGTACAAGATTTCCGTCACGAGACATAATCATATACTGTGTCTTTTCGAGATTTACTTCCAAACCTATCCTTTACTTGCTTCAAGTAAAATTCCCGTATTTTTCCTAATCGTTTGTGGATTTTCTCCTAACATATTCACGTCATCCACATAGACAAGAAGCTGATGTAACCCGTTCAATTCCAAACCCTCTCTGTTATCCTGTACTTTCCTAATGACATGCTCTAGAGCAAAGTTAAAGAGTAAAGGTGATAGTGCATCTCCTTGGTTTAGCCCGCAGTGAATTGGAAACGCATCTGACAGAAACTGACCTATACGGACTGTGCTGTACGTTTCACTGAGATACATTTTAATTAATTGAACTAGTTTCTTGGGAATACCAAATTCAATAAGAATATCATATAAAACTTCTCTCTTAACCGAGTCATATGCCTTTTTGAAATCTATGAATAACTGATGCACTGTACCCTTATACTTCCATTTTTTCTCCATTATCTGTCGAATACAAAATATCTGGTCAATAGTTGATCTATTACGCCTAAAAGCATACTGATGGTCCCCAATAATTTCATCTACATATGGAGTTAATCTTCTCAAAAGAATATTGGACAAAATTTTGTACGACGTCAACAAAAGTGATATTCCTCGATATATACAAATTACAGAATGCACAAATAAAATAGATTTGGTTCCTTTCTTATATACATGTAATATAAAGAATAAGCTTCAAAAAGTGATACCTATACGTTTATAATAACTAAACGTAGATCCAGAGGCTAGACACTAAAACTCTGTAAACGAAATAAAGTTACAAATTTCAGAGTTTTACTAGGCTAGAAAATAATCGTAATAAAGGTATGAGGCAGGATATGTATCTTGCTTCCATTCATTATAATTGTAGACTGTAGCGACAAGATCAATATCCTATATTTCTTGTATAGAGAGACTGGTATATTTTCTATAAAGTGTTAGAAATGAATTAGTTCGTTTCGAAATAATTATTTTGTAGTTAACCATATTAGTTTTTTTAAACAATTAAAAAAGTGATATATGTGCTAAGCTCATGATATGTAAGAAAGTCTAAGACTTCACCTTAAAAACTAAAACTTTTTACGGAGAAAATTTACTAATTTTAGGGCAGTGATTAGTTTTGTTAGGCTAGAATGTTCTCGTAATAAAAAATTAGACGAAATAATCTTGCTTCTACTCATGTTCATTTAATTGCAAAGTGTAATGGTAGGACTTTAATGGAAGAATCCAATGAAAATCATGAAAATTTTTCGAAATTTTTTTAGCTATTTTACTTATTCAGAATTTATATTTTCATACCCCAAATGGATTCAGCTCAATTCTGATTACAAATACTCGTATGTTTACACTTTTTAAATTAAGGCTGGAAGGGGGTGTGGAATTTAAAGAGCTGTCAAAATTGTTTTTCATCGAAGAATTCTTTTTTAAAATTTCTGATTACAAATCTAGTAACTTTTTGTTGGCTCCCTGAAGTTACTAGATGAATGTAGCGGAGGAGAATATTAATTTACATAAATATTCATTTTATTTTCAAATCTATTTTTCTGTGTTCATTTTTGTTGATTCAACACCAACTTTCTTATGCCAAATATTAATCAATCTGGATAAATTTTACTGCAAGTATTTATGAGGTAGCTGCGTGTTTCTATGCATTTATTTTGTGAGAAATGCTGCTAGTTTATTTTATTAATATTTTTCTTAAGAAAAATATTAATAAAATAAACTGGCAGCATTAAGAAAAATATTAATAAAATAAACTAGCAGCATTTCTCACAAAATAAATCCATAGAAATATGCAGCTACCTCATACATACTTGCAGTAACAATTTCATCCAGATTGATTAAGTTAATATTTGACATAAGAAAGTTGGTGTTGAATCAACAAAAATGAACACAGAAGAACAGATTTGAAAATAAAATGAATATTTATGTAAATTAATATTCTCCTCCTCTACATTCATCTAGTAACTCCAGGGAGCCAACGTAAAGTTACTAGATTTGTAATCAAAAATTTTAAAAAAGAATTCTTCGATGAAAAACAATTTTGACAGCTCTTTAAATTACACTCCCTTCCAGCCTTAATTTAAAAAGTGTAAACATACGAGTATTTATATCAGAATTGAGCTGAATCCATTTGGGGTATGAAAATATAAATTCTGAATAAGTAAAATACCTAAAAAATTTGGAAAAATTTTCATGATTTTCAGTGGAGTCTTCCCTTAAGATACGAAAATGAAAACTGTAGTCTATTTTGAAATACGCGTAGGCTATTATAGTTAACCGTATTACTTTCTGAAACGTTTTCAAAACTGATATCCTTGCTTTGTTTATGCTAACGAAAAGTAGATATTTGGCCTAAACAACTACAGGTCTATAAACGGAGGAAAATTACTAATTTCAGACTAGTGAATAATTTTATAATCTTCAAATGTTCACGTAATATAGGTACGAAGCAAGATGTGTATCCTTCTTCCATTCATGTATACTAATTTGGTCACTTAAGTTTGTAAGGGAAAACTAAGAATGGTTGGTTCAATATTTCACAAATGGTACTTCTATGCCATCCGTTGACAAAAATAAAAATAGACGGTTCGAAATAGGTATGAGTTGTATTAAAACCTAATATGCCAAAAATCGTGACGTCTTCTGTTTGATGGTGGTCATAATTACAATGACGACTATGATATTGTGAGAGACAGTAGTTTTCCGAATTAGAGGAACTATATCGTGATCTCAAACATGGAACTAATGTAATTACTTAGGGTGCTATTCATAGACATTTCGCTAGCCCGCGCTACGAGCGTGCTAAACTAGCCCCGGCTATCGACTGATTACTTGTAACAGGATTCATATCATATCACATCGTTAACACTGGTTTATGAATACGAAAAACGTTAGTTCGCTGATCATCCACCAGAAGCCCGCGCTAAGAATGTCTATGAATATGACCCTACGATTTAAAATTTTGACCGAAACTATAAATAAAGAAAAAAACGTAATTCAATAAATACATTTTTTCATTTGCAGTGATACACGTCATTCACGCTTCCTCCCGTGTCTCTTGCGTCTGATTGGTTATCGTTTTTGTCGCATCCTTCCCAGCAAGTCTCAACACGTTAGCTGACAGTCTTGATTGGTGCGTTGTTACGTGAGGTGCTTAGCTTTTTTTGCCTGACTACAGTTGGATGACTGATCCGCGCGAGTAATTGCGTTTCAATTGGAATCAAGGTAACCAATCATTTTTGGATTTATTTTATTACTCTTATCCATAATTACAGCATGATATTGATATGTATTTTAGTAGTATTTCTTTCTTTTAATTATTTTAACGTGACTATTACACTTTTACTACGTCGTACTACTTTTGACCAATAAAACTGTACGAAAGGGCGTCTTTCAACCAATTATGGCTGCTTATCGCACAATTTTATCGCTTCTCTAGCATTTGTTTAATTTTATCGCTTCCCTAACATTTGTTTGTTTTTATCACTACCCTAGCATTTGTTTCTTTGTTTCCCAACATTTCCAACTGCAAATTCTTTACGGTACTATAAAACATGCTTTGCGATCGTAATTTGTTTCCCGCATAGGCAGTCGACTGAAAATGGCGGCTCCGTTCAAACGTTTTCGTGAAGCGAACATTAGAGAAATAGAATTTTAGTAAATCAATTAATATCTATTTTATTGTATTAGAGTACTTTATTTCTTCTGATCTTTATGTACTTTCTCCTGTTTTATCACCTTCCTACCATTTGTTTCTTTGTTTCCCAACATTTCAAACTGCAAATTCTTTGCGGTATTATAAAACATGCTTTGCGATCGTAATTTGTTTCCTGCATAGACAGTCGACTGAAAATGGCGGCTCCGTTCAAACTTTTTCGTGAAGCGAACATTATTTAAATAGAGTTGTAGTAAGTCAATTAATATCTATTTATTGTATTAGAGTACTTTATTTCTACTAATCTTTATATACTTTCTCCTGTTTTTATCACCTTTCTACCATTTGTTTCTTTGTTTGCCAACATTTGAAACTGCATTTCTTTACGGTACTATAAAACATGCTTTACGATCGTAATTTATTTACAGTATAGATAGTCAACTGAAAATGGCTGCTCCGTTCAAACGTTATGGTGAAGGTAACATTAGTGAAATAGAATTTCAGTAAGTCAGTTAATATCGAGTATTTTATTCCTTCTAATCTTTATATACTTTCTTCTAATCGTATAATAGTCAATTAAATCCCACTCGAGTTTTGATTTTCTCTAGATAAATCAAAACCTCTAGTGAGATTACTGTTGACTATTACACTTTTACTACGTCACACTACTTTTGACCAATAAAACGGTACGAAAGGATGTCTTTCAACCAATCATGACTGCTTATCGCACAATGTTATCGCGACCCTAGCATTTGTTTAATTTTATCGCGTCCCTAGCATTTGTTAATTTTTATCACTACCCTAGCATTTGCTTCTTTGTTTGCCAACATTTCAAATTGCAAATTCTTTACGGTACTATAAAACATGCTTTGCGATCGTAATTTGTTTCCCGCATAGACAGTCATCTGAAAATGGTTGCTCCGTTCAAAAGTTTTCGTGAAGCGAACATTTGTGAAATAGAATTTTAGTAAGTCAATTAATATCTATTTTATTGTATTAGAGTACTTTTTTTCTTCTAATCTTTATATAATTTCTCCTGTTTTTATCACCTTTCTACCATTTGTTTCTTTGTTTGCCTACATTTGAAACTGCAATTCTTTACGGTACTTACTACAAAACTTGCTTTGCGATCGTCATTTATTTACAGCATAGACAGTCAACTGAAAATGGCGGCTCTGTTCAAACGTTTTGGTGAAGGTAACATTAAGGAAATAGAATTTCAGTACGTAAGTTAATATTGAGTATTTTATTTCTTCTAATCTTTATATACTTTCTTCTAATCGTGTAATAGTCAATTAAATCCCACTCGAGTTTTGATTTTCTCTAGATAAATCAAAAACTCTAGTGAGATTGCTATTCACTATTACACTTTTACTGCGTCACACTAATTTTGACCAATAAAACGGTACGGAAGGACGTCTTTCAACCAATCATGACTGCTTATCGCGCAATTTTATCGCGACCCTAGCATTGGTTTAATGTTATCGCGTCCCTAGCATTTGTTTATTTTTATCACTACCCTAGCATTTGCTTCTTTGTTTGCCAACATTTCAAACTGCACTGGTCTGGACGTCAAAAAAAAAAAAAAAAAAAAAAAAAACAGAAAATTACAAACCACTCCAGTCGATACACAGAACTTTCAAATATGACTCGCATTGGCATTCAAGAACAAGAATTAATAAAGATCACTGGTCATAACTATGCATCTTTTGTAACCCTATTTACAAATAAATGAAGAGCACGATTCGGAAATCCTGAATAAGTTGAGGGATACACCATATACATCAACGAGTTCACTTCTTTTACGCACACGTCCAATATAACATCAACTGAACCATCAACCACCAAAACATTCAAATTTGAAAATTGTAGTTTCAAAATTGTTTTTTTTTAATTATTCATGTTTATTTTTTATTTCATCATCGTTAATTAAAACGTTTCTTGTTTATTTCATCATCCCTAATTAAAACTTTTGTAACACTTGTTTATATTATTTAGGTTATGTTATAGCTCCTGTTATATGATATTATGGATAAGTCACGTATCGGAGATTGTTTAACACTAAGATTTATTGAAAATCATCTGTCAAGTGACGTTGATTACTGGGATCCGGATAATTGAAGTGGAATGCAACTGTTTTAATAAAAATGAAACCGAATCAACAAAGCCTTCTTGACCAGTAACCGTCCACAGAGTTCAATGAAGATTCCATAGTTGGCACAACTGATAACAAGAAAACAGCTAACCATAACACAATACTGCCATCTACTAGCGTAATATTTGTAATGTTGAGATGGTACAAATTTGAAGACGGTTTTGTATTTTCGTAAGTGAATTAATGTTTTATTGTATTGGAGTACTTCGTTACTTCTAATCTTTATATACTTTCTTCTAATCGTGTAATAGTCAATTAAATTCCACTCGAGTTTTGATTTTCTCCAGATAAATCAAAACCTCTAGTGAGATTACTGTTGATAAAAAATGCCGCAGACTAAAATATCATGGACTAAATGTAATAGTGATCCGAATAAATTTGCTTATTGTTACATGAACAGATTTTTGAAGAACAGAGTGACGGAGAACTAAGTGATACAGCTGACTGAGATGGTGAAGATTGTGAACATGTTTCAGGAACTGAACTAGAATTATTGGAAGAAGATGAGGAAAAAACACTTCAGGACAATGATTTCTTTTAAGGAAAGGAAGGAGTTACTAGATGGAAAAAGAACGAATTTCTTACGAATATTTGGACAAGGTGATGTAATATTATTATACATTTAGGTCTAACTGGATCTAAAAATAAAGCTGGTATGAAAACAAATTAAATAGATATTGTGAACTTATTTTTGGACGAAAATATATTACGCATTATTGTAACATATACAGTACACATATTTACAGAAATAAAGTTCGTAATACTTTTTCTACAGAGTGGGATACTAAACGGTCAGATGTCATGGAGATCAGAGCCTTCATTGGTTTGTTTATCTCATAGAACTTATGAGGTGCTCAAGAACAAAATTATCAAAATTAAAGGACATTTCTAATCGCCATGAATTTGAATCCTGCTACTTGCCTGTGAGTGAAAACAGATTCAGATTTATTTTGAGATGTTTGCGATTCAATGGTATTCCAGAACGAGGTTGTCGCAAAAATATTGACATATTGGCTGGAATAAGAGAGGTAATGGAGCTATTCAATAACAACTGTAAAAAATATTTTCCCCCCCAGTGAATACCTTACTGTTGATGAACGCCTATTGGAATTTAGAGAAAATTGTCAATTTTAGGCGATACATTCCTAGCAAACCGGCAAAATATGGACTTTCACGCCGCTGATTTTTATTTTAGTAATTACTATTCCGTAACGACCTTTGCTTGTATTGGTTCTTCTGATCGACAGTTGCGTTCGGACATGGGTTCGATTCCCGCTTGGGTGGAATATGTGGCTGTTTTTTTACCGAGGTTTTACCCAACCGTAATGCGAATGCCAGGTTAATCTGTGGTGAATTCTCGACCTCGTCTTGCCAAAAACACCTCGGTATCACCAATTTTATCGACGTTAAATAACCCAGTAGTTGATAGAGTGTCGTTAAATAACCAAGTAAAAAATTGTATTGGTAAATAAAGAATTCTCAAGCTTTTCCAGAGGTTTTTACTTGTAATTGTTCCGTAAATAATATAATGAATCATTCTTCTCTTTCGTTGTTTTATACATTTATTAAATTATTTCCATCTTTCGTTAGTCCACATTCTTAAGGGATTAGGTACAGCTTACAATAGTAAAATTTTTTGGTAATATTCAACATTTTTTCCCCTCCATTACTGTATCTTGTACAATAACGAAAATTGGTATGTGCAAAACGCTGTCCTTCTGCTATAAGAAAAAACTATTTTTACGATTAAAAAAAAAGTATATATTTTTTTTTTTCAAAATTCGTAATGGTGGCAGTTCACTGAGCAGTGATGAAGCTTTTCCCTCATAACTAATAAACTTGTTAACTTTTTCTTGTTCTCTCTCTTTTATTTTATTGTCGATACTCATGTTTACAATATCAACTATATTCCTTAATAAATAATATTTTTTTTTATTTTGTGTTAGAAGACAATACTGATATTTGACCTTTTTCAAATTAATTTATTCTTTATCAGACAATCTATCAAAGGTAGGGAAGTGATTTTGCATTATATTGTAAATATGGCATTCATAAATACACACAAAAAATGTCATCACAGAATGTTGGATAGTTTTTGAGTTATGAGGGAAACGCTTCATCACTGCACAGTGAACTGTCACCATTCTGAATTTTGAAAAAAAAATATCGTAAAAATGTTTTTTATATGAGAGAAGAACAGAGTTTTACACACAGTACTAATTTTCATTATTGTACAAGATACAGTAATGGAGGGAAAAATATTGAATATTTCCAAAATTTTACTGCTGTATGATGTACCTAACCCTTTAATTGAAGACATTATTACAAAAACAATCATAGTCATTTTTAATGAAATTGAGTTAAGGACACATTTACTACTATTCCAAATGTTTATAGATTCCAAAAATTACACATATCACGTGCAATAGCCACAAGAATAAACACCACTTGTACGGAAACACCTGACATGTGTTGTCCTATATCAATTTTGACAAGGGTTGTTTTTGTAATTGTTCTTTTATATAAGGTGATTCGTTAAATTAAAAATCCTGTTCTCTCTTCCACTTTATTGATTGATCCGTTTCTTTTATTAAACCATTCATTCATTCATTCATTCATTCATTCATTCATTCATTCATTCATTCATTCATTCATTCATTCATTCATTACATTCCATCCATCCATCCATCCATCCATCCATCCATCCATCCATCCATCCATCCATCCATCCATCCATCCATCCATCCATCCATCCATCCATCCATCCATCCATCCATACACCCATGCATCACAAAAACGTTTTCTGTGAAAATAAATGTAGAGTATGACCAAATTTAAATATTGTACCTAGAGCAGCTGTTTCTGGCAGCTCGTGCAATGAAATTTGCACTTATCTGCCGGGATACGAATGCTCGTCCTTTTTGTGAGAAGGAGCCAGCTGACGAAAGATTTGTTGAACGGCGCTCCGAGGCATGACCTAGATTCCTGGAACGTAAATTGAATCTTATTCCAATTAAATAAAAGACAAAATCGTTAGCAGCACTGATGTACAACTGAGTAGCTTCGAACATAATCCTAAATTAATTTTATTACACATAACAAGGGTGCAGATAAGCCGGATTACGAATTTTAATGTCTATGACTAATAGATGTTGCGAATCACATCTCTGAAATTTCCCCTTGCCAGAAATTCCTCAGCGTCTCATTCTATTGAAATTTAGAATACCCAACCTTAACCGAAGGCGCAGTACCTGTGACGGGGAAATTCTTAACGATTTTCATCCTTAACATGCTTCTCGACTCAATATAATTGCATTAGAACGAAATGAACTTGGGCAAAATGAAGGCATTTGCATTGTCGCATAACATGTAATTTCCATGCCTTGAAGGCTAACCCTTACATTTTCCCTGTTGTGCAGCACCGTCTTGGGAGCAGAATTGTCTTCGTTATGTACACGTAAGGAGCAGCAGAGTTTGCCAACTTGGTACTTACCGTAACATAGTCGTAAAGTAATATAGCCTGAAAGGGTTCTTGACATCCCTATTGCATCATACAAATCTGCCATGAAATACTTAGATTCACTAATGATAGTGGGGATAATAATAATAATAATAATAATAATAATAATAATAATAATAATAATAATAATAATAATAATGATTTATTTTAGCTGGCAGAGTTAAGGCCGTAAGGCCTCCTCTTCTACTCACCCAGCAAAAAGTATACATACATATGTATGAACTTACAAAGAATTCAACAATTTGATTTAGATAAGAGTTACATGTATACAAGAGTTATTTACGAATTAAACATCAAAATACTATGAACTATTAATTAAACACTGCAATACAAACTATGTAGCAGAATTAAGCTAAAATACAATTATAATGTTCATATATTTCAAATAATGTTAGATAATAGAAAGAGATTATTATGAGACAATTTTGAAAATACAGCACTATCAGGATGCATGTCTAAAGGAAGGAGTAACAATGTAGATAGTTTAAGCCAGTATGATTGGAGTTAAATGCTAAGAAGGTTATCTTTTAAGCTGTTTTTAAAAGTGTTTGTTGTCTTGCAGCCCCTAATACTTTGTGACAGGGAATTCCATTGTCGCGAGGTGGATACTGTAAAAGATGATGAATAACGAGATGTTCTGTGAAGAGGTATACTTAACGCGCCACAGATAAGTGATCTGGTATTTACGTCTTGGTTAGAGTATAGATAAGAGAAACGAGACGAAATGTAATTTGGTGTTGAAGTGTGCAGAATTCGAAAGAGTAAAGACTGCAGAATTCGAAAGAGTAAAGATGTTGATGTAGTCATACGAAAAAAATAATGTAATTATATAGATAATTAACTTACCAAGACACTAGTAAAAAAATATCGAAAGAGCAGTCTAGATTACTGTTAGGGCATGGATGATAAGAAAGAATGAAATGTACTTAAAACTAATAATGTTTAAGAGGTTAGGTACAGCTTAGAGCAGAAAAATGTTTGGAAACATTCAACATTTTTTTCCTACATTACTGTATCTTGTACAATAATGAAAATTAGTATCTGTAAAACACTGTCCTTCTGCTGTATGAAAAAATATTTTTACGATTTTAAAAAATATTTATATATGTATAATTTTTCTTCAAAATTCAGAATGGTGGCAGTTCACTGTGCAGTGTTGGAGCGTTTCCCTCATAACTCATAAACTTGTTAACTTTGTCATGTTCTCTCTCTTTTATTTTATTGCTGAAACTCATGTTTACAATGTCATGCTTTTTCAACTACGTTCCTTAATAAATAATATTTTTTTTTATTTTGTATTAGAAGAAAATATGATATTTCACTATTTTTTAAATTAATTTATATTTTATCAGACAATATGAAGAGTCCACTGCAAGAATGATGGATGTCACTTTCTTGTCGAAAATGAACCAAGACTGTCAATGCATAGCTTAAGACATATATAAAGTACATAGAGAGTTATATGGCATTAACACTGATAGTCATTGTCCAGTAAAGATCGGAAAATCACAGTTAAGCTTTGAGCGCTAAGCATTTCAAACTTTCAATTGATTCTCCTGCAAAGTATACTCCAAATGACATCCATCATTCTTGCAGTGGACTTTTCATATATCAAAGATAGAGAAGTGATCTTGCATCATATTGTAGATATAGGAGGCATAAATACACATAAAAACATTCATCACAGAACGACGGATAGTTTTTTAGTTATGTGGGAAAGACTCCATCACTGCACAGTGAACTGAATTTTGGTGGGGGGGGGGAAACCGTAAATATATTTGTTTTAATCGTAAAAATATTTTTTTTCATATAGCAGAAGAACAGTGTTTTACAAATACTAATTTTCATTATTGTACAAGATACAGTAATGAAGGAAAAAAATGTTGAGTATTTCCAAAATTTTACTGCTGTAAGCTGTACCTAAGTCCTTAATGTAATTCGAATTTCTAATATACAGCGTGTCTCTAAAAAAATGTTAACACTTACGTAAATGAGTAGTGCTTCACATATATACTCTAATTAAAAAATTTCTCCACTTGTTCACCATCACGTTCAACACATACAGAGTCCGACAGTTGATTAGTTTGGTAGAGCTGTAAAATGAAATGAGATTAACGAAAATGAAATGTTGACAAGTTAACATGAACTAAGCATATTGATAATTAAATCAATGGCTCTCCGAAAACACGCCATGGAATTTTCCATATAAAACAATTTTTACCTCGGAAAGGTAGGAAAATCGAGCAAAATTATATTAAACTTTTTTTGTTCGAAGTATCTCAAAGAATAACCTCCTAAAATTAGTGACATTACCTACTGTTCACCCTCTTTGGCCTATATCTTATATTGTCTGTAAATTAATTGAAGCGTTCTAGGCAGAAAATCTTGGAATTCAATGTTGTGTGTATTAATCTATTTCTCATATTAGGAATTCATTCCAAACTTTTATCCTACTATTTTAAGTCAAATTTCTGCACATTTAAAGGTCAAAACTACAATTCTTTCAGTAATTTACTATCATAATACACTGCTCTCTTAAATTGACTAAACATATCATGAATTAAATTAATGGCTTTTCCAAAACACGCTATGAAATATTTCATATATTTAAACAATTTATCTCGGAAAGGAAGAAAAAACGAGAAAATTTTTATTGCATGATACTTTTTTGTTTGGAATATCTAAAATATAACCCTCTGAAATTAATGACTTTACTTTCTGAAATGAATCTGAACATAAAACAACTTGTATCTGTAGTAACAGACGGGACTCGAAATGTGACTTTAAAAGTGTCCTAGGTGGACTAACGTGATATTAAGAGAGCCGGAAATAAGTGAGGACATAAAATGTTTCCTTTTTATAACACATCAGACTCAGTTAGATTTATTTAAAATGCTCTTCATAGTAAAATATATATAGTCCTATCTTAGGTCGCCTGCCGCTACCCTACATAGCTGCTATGTTTGACTCTATATTCAATATATTTCTTAACAATTTATTGTTTTATGAATAAAAACTTGCAAAATCTAAACAAAGATCGTGACTAGCAGACCAAAATTTACGAGTTATATTTTCCTAGTTTGTTGTGTCACAGTAAAAATAAAGGTGAAATAAAATATCATCTGTCTATCTATAAATCATTATTGTGTAGTCTAAGCCAGATGTTGGGTTAAGAGTCCGCCACTGGAATCCGAACGGAGTGCTCTATAATCCTCGATTGATATTACATCTTATGTATTGCGACTTGCGTCCAGTGATGTCTTCGTGAGTACAGTTTTGCCTATGGCTGACTTAATGTGCTTTAAAAATTTCAAATTGATAAAATCAATTTTTTTTAGGTAATTTAAACTTCCCCTAAAATCGGGGTTGCCCTGAAGGACAGAGTATACCAAATATACAAGTATTAGTAAATACGTACAATTTTATGAAAAAGTTTTCGTGAGAAATATAATTATTAGATTATTATTATTATTATTATTATTATTATTATTATTATTATTATTACTTATTTACTGGCTTTTAAGGAACCCGGAGGTTCATTGCCGCCCTCACATAAGCTCGCCATTGGTCCCTATCCTGGGCAAGATTAATCCATTCTGTATCATCATATCCCACCTCCCTCATATCCATTTTAATATTATCTTCCCATCTACGTCTCGACTTCCCCAAAGGTCTTTTTCCCTCAGGCCTCCCAACTAACACTCTATATGCACTTCTGGATTCGTCCATACGTGCTACATGCACTGCCCATCTCAAACGTCTGGATTTAATGTTCCTAATTATGTCAGGTGAAGAATACAATGCATGCAGTTCTGTGTTATGTAACTTTCTCCATTCTCCTGTAACTTCATCTCTCTGAACCCCAAATATTTTTCTAAGCACCTTATTCTCAAACACCCTTAACCTAAGTTCCTCTCTCAAAGTGAGAGTCCAACTTTCACAACCATAAAGAAAAACCGGTAATAGAACTGTGTTATAAATTCTAACACAGTTTTTTTGACAACAGACTGGATGATAAAAGCTTCTCAACCGAATAATAACAGGCATTTCCCATATTTATTCTGTGTTTAATTTCCTCCCGAGTATCATTTATATTTGTTACTGTTGCTCCCAGGTATTGGAATTTTTCCACCTCTTCAAAGGAATTATTATTATTATTATTATTATTATTATTATTATTATTATTATTATTATTATTATTATTATTTTATTAATTTACTTTATATAATTATGAGATTTCTCAGACGATAGACTGAAAATTTTAGAGCTATCAAAGAAACAGTCTAAGCCAAAGAGGATTCAAAATTGAACTATCTGCAGAAATTAATACATTTTTTTTTGTAATCGTGCCTCTAGCACCCACTAATAACCTAATAATTTCAATAGTTTGTAACTTATACATATGTACTGTAAGTAATAAGGAACAGTTGGACCATAAATTTGATTCTTCTCGTTGTTGACATCTTCCGATTGAGTTGTATTCAATTCGAAGCGGATAGTAGGATCTATTATATAGCCTGTTGTTAATGGCTAGAGCAAATGTGGGATCCTGTATTTTATAGTAATTTTACACTTCCCGTTTGGTCTGATTGATCCCGTTTGGCCTGATTGATTGTTTTTTCCGAGGCTTTCCCCAGCCGTGGAACTGATGCCGGGTGGTCTATGGCGAGTCCTCGGCCTCACTTCACTTCACCTCCGTTTGGTCTGATTACCTGGTTGGGTTTTTTCCGAGGTTTTCCCAACCGTAGGGCAAATGTTAGGTGATCTGTTGGCGAATCCTCGGCCTCACCTCTACACTACATCTAGCCAAAAATGGTAAAATATTGAAATTGAATTTGTAAAAAAATTATCATCATCATCATCATCATCCTTCACGAATTAGGCCTCTGTAGACCTGTTTCGGCCCCATCTAGCAGTCTTCTAAAAGGTCTTCCTGGTCGACGATGTCCTCTAGGTTTATACTGCATCATAATTTTTGGGATTCTTGGAATTTTTCCATTCTTCTTACCTGATCTAGCCAATTTAATTTGTATCTGCTGATTTTTTTCTTCTACTGACTCTACTTCTAATTGTTCTAAAATTTCTTCATTCCTTTTTCGGTCTAAAAGAGTATATCCTGCTGTCTTCCTGAAAAATTTCATTTCGGTTGCTTTGATTCTGTTCATGTCTTTTTTCTTTAATGTCCAAATCTCGCTTCCGTATAAAAGGGAGGGTAATGCTAGAGTATTATATATTTTTATTTTTGTAGATTTTTATACAAATTTAGCTTTTAATGTATTGTTTATTATTCCTAGAATTTGTGTAACTTTGGAAATTTCCTTGTTCACATCTCTTTCATTTTGATAAGATATTTCACAACCCAGATAATTGAAATTTTGTGCTTGTTTTAGGCATTGGTTATTGTGTATTATCTTACTTCTGACTGGGTCTTGTCCCAAAAATGCCATTACTTTTGATTTTTGTGCTGAAATTTCCATCCCAAAATCTTTTAATATTTTATTTAATGTATATAATCCTCTTTGTAAATTATCCTCTGAATTGGAAATTATGACTTGATCATCGGCATAGAGTAAGGTATTTAATGTTAGAGCACTAGTTATTTTGATTCCTGATGTGTGGATTTGGTTCCATTTTAAAATAATTTCATTTATATAAATATTAAAAAAAGTTGGTGATGGTAGACAACCTTGTCGAACTCCATTATTAACTAATTTTCTTTCGGATATACAGTTATTTATTTTGACACTTATTTTTCTGTCTGTGTTTTGTAAAAAATGTAATTTTAAGCTTGTAAAATTTTGACTTGTTCCACATCCTAAAGTTTCATTGCTAATGTAAGATCTATGGAATAGCCTAAAATAAATGAAACAAAAAAAATGAGCCTCACTAAACACTGGGATGACTGAAATAGAAAATTAGAGTCTGAGTAGGAAATTTTCTTTAACTGCTGAGGTTTTTACGTGCCTTTACAATCATTCGAGTTGCTGAATTCTCCATTATACAGCGTATATACTGGAAACTTCCATAAGCTTATATGAAAGTAGCGTTCTCTTGAGCAGACCAATTGGGAGGGGGGCAGAAAATGTTTCTCTGTTGGAGTAGAGGACAGGATAAAGCAGAAATAGGACACGGTGGCCGATCATGGACGATATCCGTGAGGGTCTGCAACTAAAACTGACCGAAAGTTGTGCGACATATTGAGTTCCCGCAGATTGCAACTTGTTCCTCCAACTTGAGCAGGACACTCTCATCGTGCGGGTGAGACCGACACATGGCGAAAAACTCAATTACGGGCACATCGGGGTGCGCTGCATACCCGAAGACGAGCAGCAGAAACTTCATTTATACGGATGGTTAAATGGTACAGCTCAGTGCGGAAATCTGTACACATAGCGACTGAAAACTAAAATTGGAGCTCAGGCCAAATTGTAACCTAGTTTCGCTCTCTGAGATGTCTTATATCCCTTCGCTTTATTTTTTTATTATGATGTCCGAAGTACATATGATATTTCCGTGCAGGAATTCTGCTTTACCGTATGATAAAGAATGTTTAAAACAAAGAAAAATTGAATCTTTCGCACACTACTTTTAACAATTAAATATAAATAATTGTACATCTTGATTACATAACTTTTAACACTGTATCACTTCGGAATATGTATGATAAGAACTTTGTGTTAAATTTTAACGTAACTTGTTAACATGTTTCGACCTATTTTCGGTCATCTTCGGAACTGGTCTATACAAAGAAACAAAAGACAGATCCAAAACCTACATCAACACATAAACAAAATACACCAAAAGCTACACTACACATTAGAAATTGAAAACAACAAATCCATAAATTTTCTAGACATCACAATAACAAAAGTAGACAACAAACACACATTCAAAGTATACAGAGAACCCACAACAACAACACACATACACAACACATCCAACACCCCACACAACACAAACAAGCTGCATTCCGAACAATCGTACACAGACTACTCAACATACCAATGAACCAACAGGATTACAACGAAGAGCTAAACACAATCAAATACATAGCACAAGAAAACGGATACAACCCTAACATAATACGTAAGACAAAACAAAAGTCGACGTGGTTGGCGAGTTGGTATAGCGCTGGCCTTCTATGCCCAAGGTTGCGGGTTCGATCCCGGGCCAGGTCGATGGTATTTAAGTGTGCTTAAATGCGACAGGCTCATGTTAGTAGATTTACTGGCATGTAAAAGAACTCCTGCGGGACAAAATTCCGGCACATCCGGCGACGCTGATATAACCTCTGCAGTTGCGAGCGTCGTTAAATAAATCATAGAAAAACAAAACAAAACCACAAAAAAACAGAAGAATACAACACAAACACAAGAACACAAAAAATACATCACACTAACATACGAAAACAAAAACACACATAAAATTGCAACCTCATTCAAGAAATTAAATTACAACATCGCATAAAGAACAAATAACACTCTACAAAAACATCTCAACACACAAACAACACAAACAAACAAATACAACCACACAGGCGTATACAAACTCAAATGTAACACCTGCAACAACTTCTACATAGGACAGACAGGCAGATCATTTCAAACACGTTACAAAGAACACATCACAGCCATAAGAAAATTACAAAACACCTCCACATATGCAGAACACATCACAAATGCCAACCACACGTACAGAGACATCAACACAGACATGGAAATACTACACATCCAACCAAAAAGCCAGAAACTGAACACACTAGAACAATATGAAATATACAGACACACGAAAACACACCCCAACGATATTCTCAACTCAATTTCAAAACACATACACTCTTTGACTCTACACTACGAACGCACCGACACAGGAAACAAGAGGTGCCAAGACCAACAACGACCAGTTCCGAAGATGACCGAAAATAGGTCGAAACATGTTAACAAAGTACGTTAAAATTTAACACAAGAAAGTTCTTATCATACATATTCCGAAATAAATAATTGGTTAAATGGCAATGTTACTCGCGTTAATTATGTAAGGATGTGCGGCTTACAGCTGTTTCAGTTCTACTTGACACTATCCTCAGAGCCTTCTGTGTCTCGGCGTCATCTCAACTTCGCTGCCTGTTGTGTGGGTGCGTTCGTGTGATGAATACAGACATGGAAATCATACACATACAACCCAAAATCAAAAACTCAACACACTAGAACAATATGAAATATACAGACACACTAAAACACACCCTAATTAAATTCTCAACACACAGATCAATTTCAGAACACACACACTAATTGACTCAACTCTTCATCACACGAACGCACCCACACAATAGGCAGCGAAGTTGAGCCGAGATCTAGTAGGCTGTGAGGATGGTGTGAAGAAGCACCGAAACAGCTGTAAGCCGCACATGCTTACACAATTAACACGAGTAAAGTATTCAAGTGTTAAAAGTAGTGTACTAAAGATTCAACATGGATATTTTTATCCCTTTTGATATAAGTTATCATCAATAGAAAAGAATGTTGTTTAGAAATATATTTTGTAACTTGTAAACATTATTAGAACGTATCTCCGAATGTTTCAGTGTTACGTTAATATTATCTTCGAGTTTATAACAATAGGGAGCTAGATGCTTTCAATTACCCCATTCTTCACTATAATGTAATACTTTTATAGGGCTATGTTCAGTTTTAAATTGTTCTTTATGTCTTTTATTGAAACATTTTCTTTTATTTATATTCAGTTTATTTCTCATTTAATGTTATATATTACATTTATTTCATCTCAATTTACTGTGCGTATGTTATTTTAGCCTATAAGATACCACTTGCTTGTTTATTAACTTTGTTTGCTGTCATCACTGTTAATTACGAAGCTAGTGCGTTACGGGGAAATATTGTACTAGGCCTATATAAGTAAACACACACTTGATCTTTTTGCTCGTTAACCTTCTACGAAACGTCCAATCGTGGTAATTGATATCATAATTACACCACTCTTCTCTATGTTACCATGTGTTTATTCTTTTTATGACTTCGTTATGGAGAGTGTTCAGTTTAATATTTTAAATTACATATCTAAAACAATATGTATAGACAAAGTCAGTTAAAATGAAACAATTACAAAGGGATTGTACAATCAAACAATTCGTCAAGATTATAAAACGGATTTAAAATTAACCAATTATATGTGTAAGATTTGAGAATAGCTCTGCTTAAATTAAAAATATGTGATGGAAATTTATTTGCAACTTTCAATGACATTTTTAGGATTTAGCAAGTCTACATGTTATGATATTAAAATCATTTCCTTGTCTTGTGTTATAGGAATGAATATCATTTCTTAATGTTAAAGTTGGAGGATTATCTTTAGCATACAAAATTAACTCTAGAACTCTACAATATATAAATTTATAACAGTCATGATTTTGTTTTTCACAAATAACGGTTTGTAATGTTCATTAAAAGCTGCATTTGATATAGTTCTTATGGCCCTTTTTTGAAGCAATGGAAGCCTATTTATGAAAACACTGTTACCCCACAGCAATATTCCATAGGTAAGAGTACTTTGAAAATAAGCAAAATTAACGTCACGAATTTAGTTTTCAGGGACAGCAGTTTTTAATCTCTTAAGAAGAAACAAAGTTCTTGAAAGTTTAGTAGAAATATGATCAATATGACTTTCCCATGTCAACGTGGAATCAACAACAATTCCTAACATATTAAACTGACACATCATGATCGGTCTTCTTAAGAGTAAAAATCACACGTTCAGTTTTAGCTGGGTTCAACAAAAATCCATTTGCATCAAACTTCAGCATCTCTTCTCTTAAATTATGCAGCAGCGGACTGTTACAAATTCTTAGAGCTACAAATAGCGGAAGAAGAAGGGATTGAGAATACGAATCTATGACCGAAATTGTTACGGTTGCCTGTAATCACTCACTATCACTAAGTTCCTCTTGATGAATGGGAGGAGCACGAGCTGGGGACTGCCATCGCACATAGATCGCTTGGGTGGGCCCATTGTAAAAGTGTCTATTATAATAATAATAATTTATTTAATCTGACAGGATTAAGGCCATAAGGCCTTCTCTTCCATCCTACCAGATAGCACATATAAATACAAAAAAGAAATACAAACACTTATGAAAATGATACAAATTAAGTTAAAGCCCTATAGAGGGTCAACAGAGTCAAAAGTACATTATAGTGATCTCATCGAGCTAATACAACAAAAAGAAAGAAAACAGAGATAGCAATAATGATATTGATAACTGACAATAATAATAGTAGTGGTGGTGGTGGTGGTGGTGGTGGTGGTGGTGGTGGTGGTGGTAAATACATTACATATTAATTTTCAATTTTACAACAGCATAGTTACAATATTTACTATATGTCATGGGTTAAGGTGAAGTTGCGCAACCTGACATGTATTCAACAAACAATTCCACGAACTAGAATGTGATTTTTTAATTTAAATTTGAATTTTGATATTGTCCGACAGTCTCTGACGTGGTCAGGGAGAGAATTCCAGAGGCGTGGAATAGATATGCTGAATGATGATGAGTAGAAGGATGTTCTGTGCAGAGGAATAGAGAGAAGGTACATGTTCCGAGTTCGAGGTAGTGAAAGGTAAACAAAACGAGATGCTAGGTAAGAGGGTGTGGAGGTGTGGATGATTTTAAATAGTAATAAGAGAGAGTTGAAGAATCTTCTTTCTTTAAGTGGACTCCAAGACAACAATTCTAGTGACGGTGTTACATGATCGAATTTTCTAATGTTACAAACGAAACGAACGCAGATATTGTGAACACGCTGTAGTCTATAGGCAAGATCAGTATTTAGATTCGTGAATAAAGAATCGCAATAATCGAAGTGGGGCATCACTAAAGTTTGGATCAGGTTCTTTTTAAGGCTGAGAGGTAAAACATTGGTTAAGTGTTTGAGGGAATGAATTATGGAAAAAGTTTTCTTACATATGTAGGTCACTTGACTTTGAAAATTTAAATTTGAATCTAAATATACCCCTAAATTTTTTTACCGTCTTACTATATGTAATTGTAGTATTATTTATTTTTGTATTTGATACAGTGGCTAGATATATTTTCTTTAATGCTCGTTGGTGGCCCATTATTATAGCTTGTGATTTGTCTGGATTTAGTCTGAGTCCAAATTTTTGCGCCCATTGAGCTACAGATGCTAGATCTTCATTAATTCTGATCACAGAGTCATTGATTGTACAAGTTCGTGAATGAATGTAAAGATGTAAGTCGTCAGCGTATAGGTTGTGTTTTGAATTTTTTATGATCTTTGTTACGTCGTTTATATAAAGCGTAAAAAGTAATGGCCCAAGAACCGAGCCCTGAGGGATTCCGGCCTTGACGGTACGCCAATTGGAAGAATGACCACCGGCTGATACACATTGTTGGCGTTCGCGAAGGTAGGAATCGAACCAAGCAACGGCACTGTTATCGTGAACCTCTAACATTGAAAGTTTATTTTTAATTGAATGTCAGGATGTAAAGCTATGATTCTGGTCAGAAAATAATCACGAACTCAAAAAGTTTATGTAGCTCTCATTTCATTTTATAGCTTTGGTGAAATCGTCAGAACCAACGTGTCATGAACAATTTCATGGTAAGATTGCAACAAACCATAAGAAACAAAGAGGATCACTTGGAATGTGTCATTTAAATAAAATTACAGAATGTCAATTAATTGCATTATTCATGCCATATCCTGTGCTATTTCCATATTTCTAAACCTTATAGTGACATTGAAACAGCATGCTTAAATTCATCAGAACGAACTGTCAGACCCAGTATTTAAAAGAAGAATTTCCGGATTTATTTTAGTTCTTAAAAGAAGTTTGATAACTATTTATACCGTATTTCACTTGTCCGAGATTAAACCAACGACACTATAGTCGCGACGCTGTTATTCCCGGCGTGACTCCTCCTCTTTGCTTACGTCTTACGAAGTGAAGGCTCTATAAAGTCTAGGTAGAAAGTATCGTTCGCCATTTTTGTTATTTCGTTGCCGAGCTACCATACGAGGAATCTATTTGCCACACCGTTAAACATTATCATGTCGTAGCTCCTGTGATAATAAATCCAACACACTGTAATTCAGCAAATAATTGAGCGGCAAATAACGTCTTCGTGTGCTTTCAGCGAACGCCAACGAAAGAGCCAAAATGGCGGACGATTATATTAAGTATTTATCGAGCCTTAAGAAATGAGTATCGTCTTCATAAGCGAATCACAAGACGCACACGTTTAAATGTAGCCTACCTGCAACGCGATTGGCTGCCGGAAATTAGAGAGAAGGGACTATAGCATTCAGTAGTCATCACAGTAGTGTTAGGCGAAGATGAGCAACTGTTTCCTTAGACTGGGTGACAAGTTTTGGTTCCACTAATCTTTTACAATAATGCAAAAAAGAATGTAGCATTGTTGTTTATTTTGGAACACATTATATTTTTATGACTGAAAGAGCGGAAGCTGGTTGTCAATGTGCGTTTGAAATATGTCTGCAGTGGAAGTTGGTTGTCGCACTCTCTCAGATTATTAAACTAATATGTACTGTTTTGACGAGTTGAAAATGTTTTTACGTTAAAAGTGAGCAATAACTGTAACAGAGGTGTGGCAGATACAATATATGGAGTGAGATTTATTGTATTTCATGTGTCGGCTTACAATTAGCATTGTGGAAGCTGTATTGATATCCAGACTGAAATAAAAAGGGCTTAAGGGTGAGAGAGGTCATTCACACAATGCACCGGAAATTTCGTTCGTATGTAAGCCTACATACATAACAATTAAACGCTATAATTTTTTGTGCATAACTTCGTTTGTCAAATGAAATATTCGTCGGAATTTCAAATTAGAAATCTGAGTTTAAATTTTAGCGAATACATATGTAAAAAAATACGCCTCCCTTTTCTGTCATTCTTTAACTTTTAAATTTAAAGCCAAAAATAATATTTTATTGTAATTGTAATTAAATAATTTTAAAATTTCATCTACTAAGAAGTGAACAATATTTTATAACATACTATTGAGACAATCATTTAAAATTTGTAAGAGATAAAATTTATTTAACCATTTAATGGTTTGAAAGATAGGTGATTTACAAAAATGAATTTAAAAAAATCAACATTGGAATACAAAAATAATTTGAAAAAAATATATACATAAAGAGTCAACCGTAAGTAATGTCACAATATCACAATGATGATACCGTATAATTACAATGAAATGATATGATACAATGATGATACGGTTTGATAAAATGATAATTCGGTATGATACAATGATCAAAAGGTATGATATAATTATGATTCGGTGTGATATGATGATTTATTTTAATAGGCCAGTAGGCCAAATAATGAGACGATATAATATGGTATGATAATTATTATACGAACTAATACGTTAAAATTGGGCATAAAGAATTGTTGGAGTGTGGCTAAGAATAGAACAGCCTAAAATAAAATTCTTAAGGAAGCTGAAACCCATATCGGGCTGTAAAGCTATTGATGATGATGATGATGATGATGATGATGATGATGATGATGATGATGATGATGATGATGATATGACTCGATACGAAAATGATACTATATGATTGCTTTATAATACATTACTGATATTTTTCTCATCATCATCAAGTGGGGATCTACGGCTCCAGTCCCATCCCATTATTCGTCGTCAGAGAGCTCTATCTTGAACATCTCAAGGCCTCAAATTTCTCTCCTCCATCACTCTTTCCACTCCTTTCTTCCATTGTGGCCGTGGTCCACCTCTTCTCCTGCTTCTATCAGCAGTTGGTAATTGAACACAGGTACTATTCTACTCATTTTATTACTTTACTTTTTAACACGCAAGTGAAAGTGAGTAGGCATTGGATATACAAACAGTTTAGTTTCTATTTATAATTATATTACTAACACTTTATTATTATCATTATTATTATTATTATTATCATTATTATTATTATTATTATTATTATTATTATTATTATTATTATTACTCACTCACTGGCTTTTAAGGAACCCGGAGGTTCATTGCCTCACTCACATAAGCCCGCCATTGGTCCCTTCCTGAGCAAGATTAATCCAGACTCTACCATCATATCCCACCTCCCTCCTAAGAACCTTATTCTCAAACACCCTTAATCTCTGTTCCTCTTTCAAAGTGAGAGTCCAAGTTTCACAACCATACAGAACAACCGGTAATATAACTGCTTTATAAATTCTAACTTTCAGATTTTTTGACAGCAGACTGGATGATAAAAGCTTCTCAACCGAATAATAACAGGTATTTCCCATATTTATTCTGCGTTTAATTTCCTCCCTAGTGTCATTTATATTTGTTACTGTTGCTCCCAGGTATTTGAATTTTTCCACCTCTTCGAAGGATAAATCTCCAATTTTTATAGTTCCATTTCGTACAATATTCTGGTCACGAGAGACAATCATATACTTTCTCTTTTCGGGATTTACTTCCAACCCTATCGCTTTACTTGCTTCAAGTATAATTTCGGCGTTTTAACTAATCGTTTGTGGATTTTCTCCTAACATATTCAGGTCATCCGCATTATTATTGTTATTATTATTATTATTATTATTATTATTATTATTATTAAGAGTTTTATTAAGAGTTTTATTTGTGACGAAAGACAATGGAACACATTTCCTTAAGTATTCGGTTTTCATTCCTTATTCGCTCTAATATTGCTATATTATCGTGTTATAATCATTTTATTTCTCTACATTTATGTGAAATCCCCCAATAAAGCTTAGCGTTTAGCCCGTGATCATCTAAACCAGGCATGTCAATTGATGCCCACAGGAGCAAGCGCGCGCTTTAGAGCCCAGGAGAGCCTGAGCGCTTTACAGCGGAAAGGAAAGAGACAGACGAAAGAGGTGGTACTGTATATGCCGCTTGGTCGAGCTATATTCAGGGATGGCCAGTACTGATTCAATAGATAAAGGGAAGAGAACTTATTAAAACTGTATCCATGTTAATTTCTAGATTTGCCTGAGAAGTATAAGTGCGTTATAAGAATGTAAGTTTTAATTTTAATGCTCATTTTTCACAAGTTTGATTTTTTTATTCAAAAGAAATATTTTCTCAACTTTTCGTATTGAAAAGTGAAATTTTCAGGTATGGGCCTATTTATTTAGTAGCCTTACAGAATGTTTTCGTAAATCTAATATACCGTATATACGTATTATTGAAGATAGTGTATTGAAAATTTTGAAAATATTCGCATGGAAATTGTTTGTAAGGAAATTAATTAACAAAGCAACTACTGTTACATCATAAGCAAAAGATACGTGCCCATGTGTTGTAAAAATGTCAGCTCTACAGCTTCAGCAGATTTCGAGAAAATAATTTAATATTCTGATAATAGGACGTTGCTCACAAATATCACCTTAAAAGCATAATGCGATAAGAGTTTTGTTATGTAATATCAGTTACACTTAAGACAGATGCAGTACCTAGGTAACTTTGTTTTGATTAGTTTATTGGTTACATTTGTAAGGCTAAAGATACCATCAATATAAATTCCAACTTATCATATCATACTCAATCTCTTTCAATGGAATATCACTTTCTTTTTGAATGATGTGTTTCATCCACTTAATACAGTATAATATTATACTACTATGGAATTTAAGTAAATATTCCTTCTTAACTCTCTATTATGTTATTAAGATTTAAAACACAAGTGCAATATTTAAGAAATCAGTGTTAGTACTTTTGTTTTACAGACAATATAGATAATATTAAACAGAAAGAAGCCACATAAAAATAACGACATAAAATTTTACGTTCTGTTTGAAGTTTGTGCACCACTATTTTCTTAATCCAAGAGGTTGCTTATTCATATACACAACCCTTCCTCTTTCCATACTTAGCGTTTGCTGCGCTTGCTTTGACATCACTGATGTAAACCCACGTTAGGGCCTTCGATTCCCTGCCGGGAAAGAGACGTCTTCATTCCACGGGACTACACCGTGCTGACTTATGGTCTAAATTTTGTCGAAAGATACACCCTCCATTGTACGACATTGGATTTTAAGTCGGTACAGAAGGAAGGCACAAAACAAAACAAAAATAAAAAAGCTCTTAAAAACAAGTTAAATAAGAAATATCAATTGTGAGAAGGTTTGAGTTAAAACTAATTTCTGTAAAATTTCGTAAACAGCCGTTGGTTTTCAAATTATGAGATGGTGCATTTTGATCTCAACAATTACGTAATAACAACCGCGTATCACCATAATTATGTTCCTAAATTACAGTTAAAATTTCAGTGCAATAGAATTCAGATAGAGTTCCTTATATCTCTTTTGTGTGCTTTTCTGTTAGTCTCAAAGAAAAAAGACCTAAAATTAAATTTGTGACTGAAATGTTTTAAGTAGCGAAATTACCTCATTATTTCTTATTTGTAAGTGCCTACAGTGCGCCGATCTTCTGTTGTTCGTATTCAACTTTCAACTTCGTTAATTGAGTCAGTGATGAAGGGAATAACTCCAGGAAATGTATGTTTTCCAGAAATCATATAAAAGTCTGTAATTCCCTTAAGCCAATTTGTTGAACTCTGCAATTTGTTTTCATCTTTTTATTTGCTCTCATTATGCTAATTTCTCGTTTCTTGTGCTACCGCTCCAATACTGTATCATTGCTAAGATGGGCGCTCACAATCTTTATAAGATAACGAAGCAAGGGTTGTATTCTTTATCTACAAAAGAGATATTAATGTGCACGGCAGAATTTCAATGCAATATTGTCAGTTATTTCTCTATGTAAATTATCTGTGTCGTTGATAACGATGAAATAATAAATTATTAATGAATATTAAAATAAGCATACTACAGTCTGATGCAATACAGGGTGTCCCATTTATCTTGTTCTCCCTAAATAATATTTTTCTTAAGCGAAAAATAATAATTTGTTTTAAATAAAGTTGTTGAAGTACAATGGGGAATTAATACTATAGGTATATCTTTCTTATAGCCTAGTTCATTAAGGAAATACGATATGACTCGTGACTTTACTTCTTTAAATGATACCTTACACATTTCTTTCAATAAAAAATAATTTAATACCTTTGATTGACTTCTGTGAGTCATACGTACAATTAACGTTATGTGTCACAGGAATAACAATTGTTTGCATAAATCTTAAGTCTGACTAGTGTAACATGTAAAACTAGTCAGCGATGTATTTTATCCTCCTGCTACCAAGAGGGGTAACGGGATTACCCCACTGATGATTTTTCAGTATTATTTTCATTTTCCTCCATATTTTTTTCTTTTTTAAATTCCATGTATTTGTTCCTTACATGTCTACTAAAAAATTTGAATTAAGTGTAACATAATTAATCTGTTTTAAGATGTTATTTACAGTCTTCATGTGGAGTGATCTTGTTACCCCCCTTGGTAGTTTATGTCTTGAAAATTTCAGAATATTACATTTAATCTGTATCTTAATTTTCTTCATTTCTGGGTTTGTCTGCTTCCAAATTATTTTATTTCGTGATATTTACACACAATATTCAATCTTTCATTTTTGTGTCTTATGCTTTTTCTAAAAGTGATTTTATTAGAAACAATTAGTGAAGAACTTTTTTTCGACTCGCTCATTGTAGTACAGATGTTGTTCAAATATTTGAATTACAACAGAAAACTAAAATTTGATTTATTAATTTTATATTTTTATTTATTTACTTTTAGAACTTAAGTTTTTTTATTTTCTTTTATTATGAACAAATGTTTTTGAGATGTACATGTTTGCATAGGCTATATGGTATTCAAATATTTAATGAAATGATTTCCAAATTATGTTTTAGTACTGTCACTTTCATTGCTTATAAAATGTAAACGGCGCGCCGTTTCTATGGCAGTAAATGTAGTTTCTAAAACTTATTCAGCAGAAAAAATGTTTATAAACAACTTACAAATGAATGCAAGTGCATCGTACCTGTATCGCAAGAGATGTTGAAAGTGTCCTGCTTCGGCTTCAGTATATTTTTGACATCTCCGAAGATTGTTCTAAAATACTCGACAAATATCTTCTTGCGAAATATTCCAAATGAAACCTTTTCTTCATAAGTCGAACTTCGATATCTCGAAAACTGATAATGCTTCGAGTTATCGAAAATTCGAGATGTATAAAATATGAAAGAAATTCCAGTACATTAAATTATAATTTAATAATAGTTAAATAATTGTTAATGTTGACCAATGTTACAGCTTAACTTTCAACATAGAGAAAACAAGGGTCAAGGTTGTCCATAGACTCTTTCTTTGCTTTGCAAGACGGCGATTTTTTTTTTTTTACAATTCTTAACAGAATTTAAGAATAATGTTAAAGACATACCATTATGTTCTCGCAGTGATGCTCGTTGTGTTACACCATTACGGTACAGATACCATGCCTCTAGTGATTCACAGAGATAGGATTAGTAGGCATACTAATGTGTTGATTCCTGTAGAAGGACACTTTCAAAGGAAGGAAAATACTAATGTACAATGCTTGTTAATGTAATGGTATTTCATCACATTCATTCAATTTTACTAATAAACGTATACATAAGTTTAATTTTCACCTTAAAATCGAGCTAAAGAAATTGTATTTGCTACTAGGAAGAAAAAATATGCATCGAGATATCGAGAAAATCGAGTAATATAATTAAGAGATATAAAAACTTATATTACATGTGAATTACATATCATGATCCGGCCAGGAAATTAAAATTACTTCGAGATAGAACAAAATCGAGTAATAGAGCTTCGAGATATCGAAAAATATTATGTGTAAATTTTATTGCATATAATTCAGCCGGGAAATTAAAATTACTTCGAGTGATAGAAGTTCGAATTAAGGAAATTCGGTAGTACCATTTTTACGTCACAGGAATTGCACTGTTTATTTTTTTTAGGTTAATAAAGCTTAGAGCTTAAAATCCCCTTAACAAAGTGACAGGTAATTCTACCTTGTTTCTCTCGACAACTACAAGAGCGCATAAAAAAAGCCCGTTTGTATGTAGGTCTTGTGTATGTACACGTATGAAACAAGTGCCCTGGCAAATATCATTTACTGCATCCCTACCTTTATTCGCTTCTTGCGGTGGAGAAGCAACTGATAAATTGGGGCGATGACGTAATGCTATCGCTCTTTCATCGACCTTTCACCCTCGAATGACTACGTAGTTAATAACACGTCAACGCTCTCACTGTGTGTTTGATGTGGTGGTATATTCTACGTGCGACGAAATCAAAATTCGACCTGTGTTTTCGTAAGACACGAGATACCAAGCGTACATGAGACCTATTTCTGTCTAAAATGAATATTAAAAGTTGTTTATTAAGATTGTGCCTCGTTCATCAAAGGAACAAGTTTAATTCTAGGTCGGTCCTCTGACAGTTACACTCATGGACGTAAATAATTACAAAGTCAAATAATCATATACGTCTGCACCATATTTTATTGATATGCATCCGATTTTGAATAAAATTACAACTCTTTCAGTAAGCTTTCGCTTGATATAATGGAGTTTGATCAATTGTCGATCCTGTTTGTCTCAAAAATTTTCAGTAGGGCTTAGATGTGGGGATTGTGGCGAAGTATTTAGCGAATGGGATATGTTACATATACATATACAAAGAATTTTTAGGCCCTAAACATAGGAGTCATATAAACATAAATCTTATAGCAGTGACGTCAGTCAAGGAACCAGTCAGTGTACAGTTATTTTTATATAAAATTCGTCACTTAGGGCCGTATTCATAGACATTTTTAGCGCGGGCTTTCGGTGGATTATCAGCGTTTTTCGTATACATAAACCAGTGTTAGCGATAGGATATGATTTGAATTCTGTACTAGTAACCAGCGGATAGCCGGGTCTAGCTTAGTACGCTCGTAGCGCGTGCTGCGAAATGTCTATGAATGCCACCCTTAATATTTATCGAATAAAGGTGTTTCAAACTGAAAATATAAGATTATTTAGGGCCAAATTAAAGAAATACATAATTTCTCACGCCTTCTATTCTACTATATAGGTGAATTAATGACATTCAACAACACTGCTTGAATATTTCTGGCTTGTATTAAGTATCGATACTAACTTCTTGTGTTGCACACTGAAGTTGAAAGATATCTGATCGATAGTGATCGATATTTGTTGGTGTAAGTGTGGATTCTGTAGTTATTACTTCTATGAATAGATTGCGAAGATAATAGTCACTGTTGCCAATAGTATATAAATAATAATAATAATGATAATAATAATAGTAGACTAATAATAATAATAATAATAATAATAATAATAATAATAATAATAATAATAATAATAATAATAATAATAATAATATCCCACGATACTGATTGCAAAGCAACACTGAGTTTGACTGGAAACCGCTGATATTTTCTATTAGAAGAATAATTTATGCTTAATCTACTTAATTATTTTCCCTGACACTTTTTTTAGCGGCTTCCAATAATTGTGCCACCTATTGAGAACTAACGGAACTCTTTCAAAGTTTGTCAATCCTTTGCATCTTTGGTTCTGACTTATCCCGTGGTTGGATAGTTCGGTTACACGATCATAAAATCGTAGATCGGATACCTTTGAAGTTAGTGTACTAGTATATTATAAAACTTTTCTGTATATATGTCAACTAGACTGTGATCTCTAAATCTATCAATGAATACAAATTCCTCCATAACTGAAACCGCCATGCACCCCAGATCATAAATTAATACTACCACCTCCGTGTTTCAATGTGCCCTGGAGATTTGATGATTGTAATTTGGTTTTTGATTTCTCACCTAAAATCTCAACCGCCATTATGAAACAAGTTTAAATCCCATTTCAGAACTGTATATCTTTAAGCATAGGTACACTTATTAGCAAACTGCAGTCTATCCTTTTTGTTTGCATTAGTAGTATACCCATAGAGCATCTCACGATGGAACCTGGCTCGACATACGCTCTCATGAAGCATGTATTCCTCCGATGGTCTGTTTTGCACTTGGAGTTGAATTTATCTGGGATTTCTCTTTTAAAACGTTAATTACTTGCCTATCTTCTGTATGTGTAGGGTTGTATGGTCTTTTCCCGACTTAGCTTATTCACTAAATGTTCACATTGACACTAATTGTGGATAATTCTGCAAACAGTGAATCTGCTTCTTTTCATAACCTGTGCGATTTTACTATAAGATCTATCTTCCTCTTCTATAATAAGGATATTTCTACTTTAAATCGTTTCTCCCTTATTTTTCCACCCAATTTCAATTAAAGCTCAAGAAATCTGGCTCAAGAAATAACTGTTATACCTCTAAAGCAGCGGTGACCAAAGCGGATGTCGTGATTACATTGTGTAATCACAGACATTCAAACGGGTACGAGGAGTTTCCTGTACATTGCTGTGTTTTTCATTCATGTAATGAAGGCAAGCAGTGGCGGTATCACGTCGCTCTACAAACTCTGTCTCTACAAGCAGTAAGAGGTGGTTTCGTAAAGAATGAGAAGGAAACTTTTTTGTTGTTCTGTCGGACAAAATGTAATATGTTTACTTTCCTCAAACATTAATTGCCACACTGAATAATGTATTATTATTATTATTATTATTATTATTATTATTATTATTATTATTACTGACCACTAAGTAGACTATATGTTTCTGCAATTCTTCTGTACATGCATGAATATTGATATTTTTAGATCTTCTCCGTAGAAGGATAAAATTATTAGGTTTTATCTCAATTTTAACCTTCTTAATCTTTAGATGAGGGTAACTATTTATTAGTTATTCATTTAATAATAATATTGTAGAAAAACTGATTCAATATTATGTGCTAACGAACTGTTAAACGCCAGGAATTGACATGTCTTAAATCATAACCAGGAAGAGAAAGATGAGATAAATAAATGTAAGGAAGTCAGATATCTAATGGGGTTTGAAATATCTCGTGCTCTAAAGCCATCTAATAGAGCAGAATTTCTCAAAAGAATAACGATTAAAATAGCTTAAATAACTTGTCCATAAGAAATTTTTAATTTTGAAAAACTACGAATTTCTCGACCAAGTATCGAGAGAAGAATTTAGAAAATTCCTGATTATATTCAAGAGGAAGGTTAAAAAAAAGAAGCAAGAAAAATCGTATATTATTCACTGCCTCTTGATGACAGCAGTGACATTACTGATACAGCAAAGCTTGAGATTTTTATCCGCGGGATTGATCAAGATGTTAGTACAGGAACCACCACTGGTTGTAGCTTTCCTGTCAAGTACTTTTCCTCCGTTTCCTTACTGCATAGGCCAGTGATATCAAAGCAAGCTCATTTTTCTGACCTTGACGTTGTGCGAGAGCATCAAGCGCTAAGTACGGAAAGAGGAAGGGTTGTGTATATGAATAAGCACCCTGTTGGATTAAGAAAACTGTATGCACAAACTTCAAACGGAACGTGAAATTTTATGTCGTTATTTTTATATGGCTTCTTTCTGTTTGATATTATCTATATTGTCTGTAAAACAAAATTACTAACATCAATTTTTTAATATTCCAGGTGTGTTTTAAACGTTAATAACATAATAAAGACTTAAGATGGAATATTCACATAAATTCCATAGTAGTACAACTATATTGTACTAAATGTATGAAACATATCATTCATAAACGAAGTTATATCTCCCCCCCCCCAAAAAAAAAAAAAGAAATTGAATATGACATGGTAAGCTGGAATTGATATTGATGGTACCTTTAGCCTTATAAAAGTAATCAATAAACTAATCAAAACAATATTACAGTACAAAGCATAGTTACTTAAGTGCTGTATATGGTTTAAAGGTAACTAATATTCCATAACAATACTCTTATTGCATTATGCTTTTAAGGTGATATTGGTGACCAATTTTCTATCATCAGAATATTTTCTCGAAATCTGCTGAAGCTATAGAGCTGACATTTTTACATCACTTGGGCATGTATCTTTTGCAGTAATGTAACAGTAGTTGCTTTGTTAATTTATTTTCTTACAAACAATTTCCATTCGAATATTTTCAAAATTTTCAATACACTATCTTCAGTAATACGTATTTACGGTATATTAGATTTACGAAAACATTCTGTAAGACTACTAAATAAATAGGCCTATATCTGAAAATTTCACTTTTATATAAAAAAAGTTGAGAAAAAAATTTCTTTTGAATAAAAAAATTAAACTTGTGAAAAATGAGCATTAAAATTAAAACTTACATTCTTATAACGCACTTATACTTCTCAGGCAAATCTAAAAATTAACATGGATACAGTTTTAATAAGTTCTCTTACCTTTATTTATTGAATCAATGCTGGCCATCCCTGAATATAGCTCGACCAAGCGGCATATACTACCTCTTTCACCTGTCTCTTTCCTTTCCGCTGTAAAGCGCTCGGGCTTTCCTGAGCTCTAAAGCGCGCGCTTGCTCCTATGGGCATCAATTGACATGACTGGCATAGGCTGTCTGTCGCATGTAATCACTGCAGCTCTAGTTTTAGTCACCGCTGCTCTATAGGCTCAGTGACGCTTGTTTGTAATAAACTGCGTAGCCTCCAGCCTTCACATCATAGTGCTTATATAGCAGCCTCATCGCGCTGAGTGATTTAATTTTTACATGTTACGTGACAGTAGATAATCGTGGAGAATGGTACGTTCAAGTACGCGCCGTTGTTTCTTAATGAAACGTTCCAAATCATTTTTAAATCCATTCTTCTTGGCTAGATTTTAACCCGTGAAACTCTTATAAAACGGCTGATGGTAATCGTTGCTTTGTTTAATGACGCTGCCTACTTCTTTACTACTTTGTCTTCAGCTAGCATCACTAGGCCTCCACTAAGACAGGATAGGATATCACACTGACAACCTTCAAACAAACATTCGTGCCTTGTGCAGGATTAGAATCCACATCTGTGAACTCAATGTAACGTTAAGCTGCTTCTTATCCATTGTGTACACAGCGTATCAAAGGAAACAAGGCGAAGCGTAAATAAGTAAGGGATATGAAGGTAGGAAGACTTGGACCTTTTATCTAACTGGCATTATAGGCAGACATGGACGGGTCACCATGATTTTGTATCAGGACGTTGCTTGACAACTACATAAGATACAATAGCATTTTTTTAAATTAACAATATCTGTATAACCAAAGCCACCGTTCTTGGCTTATGAAATAAGTAATGGGAACATTGAGAGTGAGTAACATATCTTTGCCAGAATCTGTGGGCGTGAAAGCTAACAAGCACTGTGATTGGCAGATTGTTGACGTCACATCTATTTAGGAGGTGGTACCAGTCTCAGCCGACGTGGCAACATGCCACTAACTGGACAGTGTACTCAAGGACGCACCACAGAAACGCAAAGTGCGAGTGCCTTGCCTTTGACGCAGTGTTGGGTGATATAGTCGGAGGCACCGATTTTGGCAGATGACCTCGATGACATTTCCAGTAGGAGAGCCAATATTGTTCGTGTAAGCTGCGAGAATGAGATGCGATAACATTCTGAGTCGTTCATATTTTCATAACAGCAGCTCATATCAATTATCCTTATTATGAAACACACCACGGTACAGTCCTACTCGAAGAATACCTTTAATAAAATGTAAATGACTTCCGTTCGCAATGATTTTACAATACGTCTCCTACATTTTCTAAATTAAATTAATTCTTAATTAAAAGGAAAAAGCATTGCATTGCGCATATATATATTTATATAATCCTACCCTTACCAGATCAATATATAAGATCTGTCCAGTAATAATCTAGGGATCGTCTACTGGTGCTGCGACAATTCAAGTTAATAAAATTACGATTCTTCTTAAGAATCAAAATATAATTTGGTTAATTGGATAAAATTGCATGCTGCGGAAGTTAAATTTATATAAGAGTATAATAAATAGGATTGTAATGGATATTCTTCACACGCACATTGTGAATAGAACAGAGAAGAAAGCATTTTAAAATATTCGAAATCGTACAAAATATCAGAGAAACCAATTTTCCCTGCACAAATTGCACCAATTGAAAAATATAATTACCATTCACAATAAATACTGTATTTTATGGATTCTAAAAAATTGTTTATTAATCTAGAGGTATTGGCTGATGACTATATTAAATTCCAGCACAACATTCATTCAGAATATGTAGAAATTACACTTTGGATTTTACTAAATGTATAGGCCTACTATCAAAAGGTGTTACATACCCCGTTAAATACTGTACATGTGTTACCTGTGCGATATCCGATGTTTAATTTTTAAAAATATAATTCATAGTACTGAAACTGCCATATTGAATTCGCACAAATTGTATTATTCGTAATTTTCGTCTCGAAAACCCCTAAGGTATCTAATTTAATTTTTCACCCATTTTTGTCCCACTCCACCACTTTAGGGACAAAGTCGGACTAAATAATACCTTATTCGTATTCTGTGATTTCAAAGATCCCCAGATATCGACTTTCATCGAGATCGGATGACATGAGATTTCTCACTCCCTTCTGCCTTTTCATCAGTACCTTAGGATATGGTATTTAAAAAAATCTAAGAATGTTTAACCAATATTGTAGAGAGTAACCTTCATTTTAAATTTTATGTCTCTAGTTAAATATAGTTTAGTGAATTTTTTAAATCGTCGACTTCTTTCTCTCTCCTCTCTACTCGGAAGTAAAAAAAAAAAAAAACTGAAGTTATTTGGAGGGAGTAGCCTACATGAAATTGAATTTTTTTTACTTTCCTTATACATTTTAGAAACAATTCTGAGAGATGAGATGAATAGTCTGACCCAATTTTATGAGTGAATCTTTGTTTTAAATTTAAAGGCTGCACGTCTGCTGGTTAAAAAAAATAAATCGGTATAATTATTTTGATCATTACTGCCTCCCATTTTCCATCCCTTAATGTTCGTATTTCGTAAAACTCAGTCTTATCTATTGACTAAGGATTAACATATTTCCATATACATGTATAATATATATATATATATATATATATATATATAAACAGATTATATTTCCATTTCGTACAATATTCTGGTCACAAGACATAATCATATACTTTGTCTTTTCGGGATTTACTACCAAACCTATCGCTTTATTTGCTTCAAGTAATATTTCCGTGTTTTCCCTAATCGTTTGTGGAGTTTTTCCTAACATATTCACATCATCCGCATAGACAAAAAGCTGATGTAACCCGTTCAATTCCAAACCCTCTCTGTTATCCTGAACTTTCCTAATAGCATATTCTAGAGCGAAGTTAAAAAGTAAAGGTGATAGTGCATCTCCTTGCTTTAGCCCGCAGTGAATCCGAAAAGCATCATATAGAAACTGGCCTATACGGACTCTGCTGTAAGTTTCATTGAGACACATTTTAATTAATCGAACAAGTTTCTTGGGAATACCAAAGACACATATAGACTACTGTAATATTTGTTTAGTTTTTGGAGGTGACTGTTCAGAGTGCACAAATACTCGGGCGTGCATGTTTACTATTATGTCCTACCCATTCCACTGCGACAGAGATAACAGCCGATCTTGCAGCGGTGAGGACTCGCTCTCCAGTTCACATTAAGGAAACCCATCTGCCAAAATCTCTGGTGCGACCTATACTGTTCTCAGCTGCACTGGCAACAAGTGCTCACTGACGGCTTTTTACTCAAGGACAAACGCCAGAAACGCAGGCACTGGCTGTAACGCTAGACTGGACTTTAAAACAGAAAGCTGTGGCTTCGAAGCGGTATTAAAGTAGTTTTAACATTTGCGTACACTGCGTTCGACATTATGAAAATTACCGCAAGAAACTCAAAAAGAACTGCTTGATTCATTCCCTCTTACAGACAATTTCCCCAATGTCTTAAAACGTCACTTTGACCTTTCAGCTTATAATTCATTATGCTCTTAGCTATATAAATCTGCCAGATATCGTAATATACTACCCGTCCGTTCTAAATTGACCGGTGTTGATTCCATGAACTAGCAGAGTCCGTCATACCCCTCCAGGAATGATTTGATCCCCCCTCAGTGCCCAGCGCTCCATAATCGCCTACGATGTCTTGTATACAACGACATTGGCGACATCAGTGCTCATCGGTCATGTAACATTGAACGCGTAGTAGTTACTATTATTTATATTTTTGTTTATGTTCACAAGTGTTCACATTGTTTTATTTATTCATTTCTCTATTCACAGTTGACCTGCGATGTTGCGGCAAACCGTAGAAACATCGCCGAGCGGAAGATGAGTACACAGTAAGTACCGTCACAATACATCATAGTCTGGTCGAATAACAATGTGTTTATCAAGCGCGAAGACTCAGCTATATTATCACATTTGTGACGCAGAGAAGACTAGTGTAACGATATTATTACAAAAAAACAACAATGGTTCGTTAAAATGTTTGGCATTAGTGAAGCAACAATATGCAAAATTGCAAAAAAGGCAGTTGTCATCAGAAGGTGATTGTATCGATTGCTTGTTGTTTAGTAAATTCCTTCCTCGCCAGCAACGAGTATACAATCCACTTAACCAAGTAATACAATACTTCTTAGAGCATGGCTAGAGGTGTATAATTGAGACCCGGAATCCAAGAGGGGCCCAAGTCCATTTCATCAAACTTCTGGGAAATTGAAAAAAAATGTTTGTTTTGCTACAAAATGCCTCTGACTAATTATTTTTTGTTTCGTAAGAACATCTCCATTACATCTTTTCATATAACCATGGCAACAAGCTTCTACTAATTATTTTGCATGAGAAATAAATTGTGGAAGTGTTTAAATATTGGGCCCCTCTTGGATTCCGAGTCTCAATTATAAAGTTACGAAATCTTTTCATGCCGACCAAATGCTATTTCGAGAATGATGAGCGAAACTCGAAGCGCACGAGAGTTACGAGACGAGACTCGAAAGACAAATGCAACGAACACAGCTAGCGAGAGCGACAGTTAGTTTTGTTCATCTCTACTCCTTAGGCATTCACACAGGCTTTTTATTGTATTGAAAAGCGAAGAATAACGTCAGCAAAATAATAATAATAATAATAATAATAATAATAATAATAATAATAATAATAATAATAGAATCATGGATTTCGGCAGATATTCACGTAAATACGTCATTTTTCTTAAGTTAATTTAAGAAAATAATTTGTTAAGGACAGTAATGATACTATCTATAAATATAACAATGCAACTCCCGAGCTCTTATTGTTAACAAGCTGCAAGCATCTTTATTTATGCAGTAATTGTATCCCTGTAATTCCCAAACTATGTGTCCAACCTAGAATGAAATTACGTATTTAAATCTGCCATGGTTACTCACGTATTTTGTACGCTGCATATCTAGATCCATGTGTAATATTTGATAGAACACGTTTAAGCGTGATTTAACGAAAATATCTTTTTACACGTTGTAATAATACTAGAAAATAAATCACTGATGAACGTTATTCAACAAGTAATAACTACTTCACTGTGTTAATATGTTATTATAATTTTGATGTGAAATTACTAGGATTCGGAGGATAACAAAAGTCACGTCGAAACTTGAGGTAATTTACCATCAAAATTATAATATTAACATAGTGAAGTATTTAATACTTGTTCAATAACGTCCATCATTGATTATATAACTGTTAAAAGAGTGTATCCAAGAATGAAGTAAATAAATGTTTCACAGTTATAAAAGTTCGATTATAAATTGTATAGTTCTAAAAGTCTTCATTTTATAATCATTGTGCATGTTTAATTGACTGTTCCATACCGTTTTTAACATACCACAAGTTATTCAATATTTAGCAAATTGTTTTCTTTGGGGATCGTTACATTTAGAACATCCGTTACTGAGCAATTGAAAATTGAAGTTGGCCCAGTGCTGGGTCTTACCCATACATTACACTTACGCAGATTTTTATCGAATAACCATTCCGAATAGACGCATTTTTTACATTAAAAGAAAACTTTAGCTAGTTTTTGAACTGTTTCAGCACTCAGTCTTCACTTCGTCATCTGTGACCCTTATAGAGCTTTCTTTCAGGGTTCTCACAATTTGAAGCCCCATAATGATAAATCAGGACTGTAAGATAAGTGGTTCAGAACCTGCTGCTGTTAAGTATTATTAAATAACTGATAGCTGGTCACTTTTGGAGGTGTTTGGAATAACATTATCCATACTAACAGTCTTCTGATACCTACACACTTCCTGTATAGAACCAAACTGTTCTCGGCTACTCTAAGCAAGGCGGCTATTACGTCACATACCACGTGATAATACTTCAAGAATAGACGACAACGTGAGTCTTCATATTATGAGTTTCTTTTCTCTCTTTGTTTCAGTTCCAATATCTGATAACGAAGGTAATATATTGTGCTCACTCATTAGAGCGTTATTTAGTACAGTGAACTTCCGAAGATTTCTTTTTGATTACTTGAATAAGAACGAAGTCAAATAGGATGAATAATTGTGTGACTATTCAAAATCAAATTAAAGGCTAGTGAAAAAAAAAACATTATTGTAGTAACTCAGACTGAGACATTCTTTTTCGGAAAAACAGTAACCATGGAAATTCTAATTGCAAGTTTGGGAGGTGCACCTGATGCGCGTAAAAAGAAAGCTGTGCAGAATGTTTTCATCGAAATGAGTTTTGATGTTAATTCTATGAATAGAAATAAGGGAAGGGAATGCTGTATATTCGTTTAAATTATGAAATTAAAAGTAATTAAATGTTATACATTGTTCTGGCAGTTGTGGAATATAAATATTACGCAGTGTACATGACATTTAAATGACTATTTTGAGCACCGTTTAGTTCATCTGTCGATCATGGTCGAAGGTGAGTGATGTATCAATTATTTATATATAATTACAAAATTCGGTCAGGTCACTAAGCTAAAATTTTAAATGAGCTTTGTAATCCTGTGGTGATTGATTGGTCTAGACAATCAATCTCTTACGCACATGGTCCGAATTCGCCAGGGATATTTACTTCAAAAATGAATAGTGACACTTGAGGTAGAAAAGGTCGCATTTGTGGTTTTACTCAGGATTCTCCCATTTCCCCCAAAACATACATCGACATAATTCATCGACATTTCTCCTCCCCATTGCCATTACATCAGCATTTCTCCAATCAAACGTTCGGCAACGGTTGAAGAAAGTTAGTTTATTGGTTAGCCTATATCTGAAGTTGCCTGTGTTAGACTCTGAATAAACAGATAGCCATAGTGCAGTCGTCCTCTGAGAATGAGAATGAGAATGCGTCTACCTTTGGCAGGGGTTAAGCATAATACGTCAGAGTAGTCAGTAAACAGACATCCATGCGACAGCCAGATATTAAAATTTTTTATGCTCGACTATGCCGAAATGTAGTAATTATACACCTGGTAGCAGACCTTTAATGCATGTCATTAAAGTACACCTACTCATTAAAGGTCAGGTCTTTCAGCCAATGACGACTCAGGTTACAACTGTTCAGCCAATGACAGGTCAGCTTTCTACCGTTATAAAACCGCAAGTATCGATTATTCTCGGATATGCAATCGAAAAAGAATTAGCGAAAAGTCACGGAGACTGGAAATCCAATACTGTCGCAGAAGGTTATGTTCTGTTACTATAATAATTAGCGTTAATTGTAAATAATATTAAAATAAATTCAATTTGTCATCTCGTTTTTCAATGTCTAATTTAATTTCAATGTTATCTCTGTAGGTTCTTATGGCCTAGCAAGGTCACTGTGGACATCTGTTCCTCGGTAAAAATCAATACTTTCGCGTCTGCGCACATCTCACAACATACAGGACATTGCTCCAGGTCAGATACAATAAAATTAATAATATCAAGTTAGAAATATGGTCGAGCATAAAAAGTCGTATGAAACTCGCCTATAATGGTAATTAAGAAGCTCGTATAGGCTCGTTGCATAATGTACTATTTTTCTGCCGATCTTCTCATGATCGAGATGAATCTACGACTATTCGACCCGGAAAAATCGTACCGCGACAATTCGTCCCAAACTATTTGTCACAACGCGTTTTGGTATTACTTCAATATTTGTATGGTTGATGTTTTTGGAAGTTTTAAATACGTTTCACTTCACACCGCACTGACATGACGATTCACAATTGAAGATGTTGCTTTGTTGGATGACTGCGCTCACTCTTTGAACTCTGCTAAAAACTTCGATTGCTCTGCACTTGCCCCAATCATCAGGAACATGCGTATGACCACTTTCTTTTAGAACTTGATGTGACTCTGCTTCTAAATGAACTCTAGCAAACATTCTCCTCTTCATTCACATCTCCGTTCTGTTTTCTCTTTTCCTTCCCTTCCCTTGGTGTACAAATATCCTTTCCAAATTAATTTGGTTTTCGCTTTCTGAGATATGGTGAGTTGTGGACGTTCCTTAATAAACGGTTTGTACAGTAGTGGAAAAAAAAAAAACCCGGACCTACCCTTGTAGCTGATTTCAGAGCCTTGTTCACTCCAGAGCACAATAGACTGGTAACTAAGACTTTCGTGGTTCGAATCCTGCCTGGGAAGGAAACTTTTTTTTTGTTTCTTATTCAAATTTATTCCCAATACTTTTCCATTGCTGGTAAATTCATATTCTGGGAATAATAAGTCAATTAAGTAGTAAAATATCGCTGCAATCGAAAAGTATTCGGAATAAATTTGAATAAGGAACAAAAAAAAGTTTCCTTCCCAGGCAGGATTCGAACCGCGAAAGTCTTAGTTACCAGTCTATCGTGCTCAGGAGTGAACAAGGCTCTCAAATCAGCTACAAGGGTCGGTCCGGTTTTTTTGCCACTACTGTACAACGAATTTAGATCTTGTTTTAAATTTTCGTCTCTTTTTAAACAACTGCTAAGGATTATTGCTAGACAATTTCTTAATTATTGAAATATCTTAATTATTCAGAATTTTTAATTATTAAATATTTAGCCTATTTATTTATTTAACTAGCTAGCTAGTGAGTACAAATTACATTTATAAAAGAAAATTTTTTCTAGCCACTACCGTAAGAGCCAGGCTCGTGTACGGTGTGGTCTTAGTCAATAATATAACATAAAATTTACAAGGACAGTTTACTAAATACAGTAAGTATCTTAATTCAAGCCAATAAATACAACACAAGAGCAAGAATAAAGAAGACAGAGAAAAAGAGAGAAAATACACATTTAATATAAATTGACAATCCGACAGAAGCCAGTGATATTCAATAAAATCATGAATATAATCGACAGAAATAAAAGGTAAAAAAATACATTTGTTAATATTATATATCATGGATAACTTTACAAATTTCTCTTTTAAAAGCTTCAATTTTGAAATATTTCAAATTTGGAAAACGGTTTGTAATTTTATTATAAAGTTTTGGGCCGAAACTAGCAATATAATTTCGCAATGGGACAAGAAATCGTGGTACGTCGTAGATTCGGGACGAAATATTCTTG